>NC_133864.1:4180704-4192266 GCF_044706935.1 Curcuma longa | reverse complement strand
GAGATTATACCCTCCCTTAATGTATTCTGTGTACATACAATTATATGTTCAACTGCTCACAATAAAGTACATACAATTACTAATCTATTGTGAACAAACTAAAAGTAATCAAGTATCTGTATGAACTAAATAATAGTAAGTTATGTTTATACGTGATAATTACATAATTAAAATTATGTATAATAATTTGAATCAAATATACTCTAAATAATTATGGATTCAAATCATAAAAATAAATTATTACAACGTAGAATAAGATTGTCACGCCCCGAGAAGGCCGTCCGAAAAATTTCGACAGCATCTCCCCAGTAACTATGACAATTCCCTAAATACATGCACAAATACACGGGCACAGGCGGCCGAAAATAGGACTACACGTCCAATAGACACATGCAACTACAAACAAATATAGAATAAGGCCCACACGGCCACACAACAGCTAACACATGCATACTACTCAACATAATCAAATTTTACGAAACAGAAACATCGTAAATCCAACAAAACGAATAACCACAATGTAAATCCGACACGACTACTGTAATATGATAAATTCAACCATAAATACATGTCCTCGAAGTATGATACATAACTGAAATAAAACAACTATACTACTACCAACAACCTTTTGATGTGAGACAGCAGCAGTCGACCGAAACTCCAAGCTCCAAGTAACCTATCTGCTACCTGGGGAGAAAACAAAAACAATCCCCAGGATCTGGGTAGTGAGCATTAGATGCTCAATGGGTACAGAAAAATATAAGTGCCTGAAAAGATAAATGGAAGAACAAACACTAATCAACAAGTAACAACGAGCATGGTGATCAAGAATGATATCTCAACGGGAATAATAAGGAAAGAATAGCAATACGCAACAGATATGGGTATCAATTACATGTGAGCATGTAACTAATGGAAGTCGAGTATGATATATCAACTGAACAATAAAGAAGAATACAAGGCAACAGGTATATATATGATCATGTATGTAATGTCATACAAATGCAACAGTCATAGCAAACAAGTGCAACAGGCGTAAACATATGCTTAAAATAAACTATATAGTAATCCTACCAACGAATGCATGAAAAAACACGCAGCAACCAACGCAAACAAATGCAAGTCTCTATCCGCACTTTGCATTCCCCAGTCACTCTCCCAGAGCACAGTGAACTGAGGGGCCAGACAAGACATACTGCACAGACTCCAACAACAAACCACTGTAATCTGGTGGGGAGCGGCAGTGTAACAGGAGGGCTATATGGTCAGTCATGGTTGCACCCAACAATAGTGCAAGTAAGCTTTTTCCACTGATCACACCACTACACGGTGCAGGGCCAGAGCCAACAAGAATAGCCAACAATGTTGTCCGCAACATCTACAACTATCATGAATGCATGATGATCATTCTAACATGTAATAGCTACAGATAATTAACATGTTCAACAGATATCAAGGGGAGTTGATGGTATAATAGTTAAATTGTTCTAACAGCAGAAAGTTCAACAGGAGGTCATTCAACAGGTATCAAGCAACGAAAGGTGTAAAGTATCATTTAATTACTAGCATGGATAGCAGGAGTAGCAACAAAATAGCAACAGATCACAATAAAGGTCAACAATAAGTCTCAAGAAATGAAGCAAGTAACGAAGTAGGCAACAATGCAATAAGGATAGCAAAAAAAATAATCATGCACTACGAAAAGGAGAGCCTGTGTTGACCAAGCACAGGAGTACCCACCTGATCAGATGATCGTCCACAACTAGAACCCTCAAATATGAAACTCCGTATAAGCAGGATCGATAAATCAGAACCCGATGGAGGAGGAGACGACCAAACCATGAAGGAGGAAATTGCTCGGCCAGTTTAAGGAAGAAGGAGAATAGCAACGAAGGATGCTGCGGTGGCTTCGAGCGACGACAAGACAAGGAAGGCAGCAGTCTTCCTTGCGATTCCTGGCAGTGGCGCTGTGCAGCGGCGATCGGGGAAGGAGGCGCTGGCTCTAGTGGCAGGACGACGGGCGGTGTTGGTTCAGGGCGGCGTCGGAGGAGAGGAGGCGGCTTCCGGCGTCGGGCAGAGGAGGGAGACGCGGCGGCGCTGTGTGGCATCGGGCGGCGGCAGCAGTAAGGTAGAGGAGAGTGCTTCCAAGCTGCTTCTTCTTGCGTACGGCGACGTTGGGCGGCGGCAGGGCAGTAGGCGAACACGAGCAGAGGAGGCGGCGGCGATCCAATGGCGTTGCGATGGCGTCAGCTTCAGCTGGTGAGGGAGGCGGCGGCAGCGAGGAGGAAGATGAGGAGGAGAGACAGGGAAAGGGGGCGGCATGGAATAAAAGATCGCGTGAGGAGGAACAGGGAAATCCCAATTATAACGAGGAGCTACAGTGTTTATAAAGGTTTAGGCTAATCATGCGGCGCAATTAAACTAGGTTTAAGGGCTAAACCAACTTAAAACCTAGAGTTTATTATACGACTGAACTGGGTACTGTAGCGAACCGGATCCAACCTTGATTCGCTTGGTTTACTAATCAAACGACTTCTGATTTGACTCAAATCAGTTTTGTTGGATTTGTCTTCGCGAGACGAACTTTTTTATCCATTTTATTTTATCAAAACATCTTCCAACGCGAACCAAACCAACTTGGTTCAATTTGATTCAGTCTTGGTTTGTTTGGTTCACTAATCAAACGATCTTCGATTCGACCTAAACCAGGTTTGTTTGATTCGTCTTTGCGAAACGAATCTTCTCATCCCTTTATTTTATCATAATCTTAACTTAATCCTAGATCCAACCTAGTTAACCTAAATGAGCTTGACTAATTTAGGTTTCCACCCATTTAATTCGAATTAGTTAGGACTTAGTTCAATTGGTTAGTTAAAGCCCTATCATTTTTTAGGATATTACAAAGATCACAGGTAATAAATTCTTCCATCATCTCATGCATAGTGATGTGAACTTCATGCAACTATTCGTTATCTAGTTTACATTATAAACAAATTAATTTTTGTTATTTTATTTTCCTATATTTGTTTTGGTACCTTAACTTTATTTTTTTAAGCAGTAATTTGATTTCCTTTATCTATGCAAATTATTTTCAATCCAAATTAGAGATTAAGTTGAAATTATTTTTGGATATTTATGAGGAAATCTTGATATTTATGGAAAACCACTAAATCCTAAAATACAAATTAGTAGGTTAATTATTATAAATTTCTATATAATAATAAACTATTAGAAGGTAGTGCACTTGGATTTTCCATTAATCAAATATGTATTACAGATTTGGAACTTCATCCTTGCATCTATTGGGTCGATGGTAGGGTGTAAGGATTGGGGATTTGTTCGAACATGATAGAGGAGTGATCATAGCATATGACTTCATTATGCGTCACAATATTATCTAAGTCATAAAAAGTCTAGGTGCGGATGACATGAAAGTCTTACAAACTACCCATGTAGTTATACTTAGAGATTAGCAAAAATTCAATTAAATCGAATAAATCGACTGAACTCGATTGAATTTAAAAATTCAATTTGGTTATTTCAAAATTTTATTTATTTTTTTTTAAATTATTAATTCGGCTTGATTTCAATTTTAAAATTTCTTATTCGATTAAATTGAATAAATCAAATTAATCAAAATAAAAAAATTATAAATTCCTAAATAAATAAACTTATAAATCTTTAATTAATTGATAAATTTTTTATAATATATAAAAAAATTAATTATTTCAGTTAATTCGATCGAAAACTGAATTAATTGATATTTTATTAATTTAGTTTGTTCGAAAAAATTTGATTCAGTTCAGTTTTGATTAATTCAGTCCGATTCGGTTCAATTTAATTTTAATCGAATACTCAACCCTAGTTACACTATATGCTAGCTCAAAGATACTTCCTACTAGAGACAAGAAGATGAATATTCTTACAGATTGTTTGTAGAATTCAAGAAATTTATTAAAAAAAACCCTATTATTTTCATCCATTTCGAATAGAAAATAAGATTATAGGAACTTTAAAAATAGATAGGGAGAATATTTAGAGAGCAGAATTGGAAAGTATAGTGAATTAGAATGAAAAAATGTAAACACATTGGTAGATATTTATAAATGAAATTTTGAACTAGCCGTTAACAAATAATCATTAAAAAAACTAACCGTTTTATTTAATTTTTAATTTTAAAATTTATAATTTTTAATAAAAATTAAAACTAACTGTTAATAACAGTTAAAACAACTGTTTAATAAATATATTTTAAAAATAAAAAAAATACATATAAGATGGACCAGACGGAGGGTGCCCTTATAACGCCTCCCACGAACGCGCGTCGAACACGTGTTGGAGTGCCCTTATGATGACAAGATTTTTTGGTTTACTTTTTGTATTCTTTTGGTGTTGTGCCGCCCAAGATAACCAATTAGCTTCTTCCTCCAAGACAATACTCCTAGGTAGTGGGAATGCGTTGTGTTGCTCGACCTCAGGTGGCCAGAGGCCACGCCAGTGGTCGGAAACCCACCGGAACAACTGAAAGACTAAGGAAGCTAGAAAAGCTTGTAGGGAAATCCGAGAGAAGACTTTTTTGATGATTTTTGGCACTAGAAAACCCTTGAGCTCCCTTTGAACCGGGGACCTTGTGTTGCCGATAAGAAACTAAACGATCCACCGGAGAAGTTTCATCATATCACATCATAAGAGATGGCCGGAGGAAAGAAAAACCAAAGCAAGATCTCCTAGGATCACCGAAAACCGAGAAGAGATACTCTCCTCGCCGGAAACCGAAGTGGAACACTCACCTCGCCGGAAACCGAAGATGCACTTACCTCACTGTTAGAATATTAATATAATATATATTAGTCAGTTCATGACTAGTCCCTGTACAGCTCATCACTCTGCTGTATTACGTATTCTCCGCTATGTTACGGGCACTCTCCTACATGGTCTTCACTTCTCTGCTGATTCATCATTGGTACTCACTGGTTACTCTGATGCTGATTGGACAGGCGATCCCACTGACCGACGCTCCATCACTGGTTATTGTTTCTTCTTGGGTGATTCTCTTATTTCTTGGCGAAGCAAGAAACAGACGGTTGTTTCTCGTTCCAGCGCTGAGTCAGAGTATCGTGCACTTGCTGATTCTACTTTTCTGAGCTTCTTTGGATTCGACGACTTCTTTCTGATCTTGGCATTCCTCAACCGCCTGCTACCGATCTTCATTGTGATAGTCAGAGTGCCATTCAGATTTCTCGAAATGATGTGTTTCATGAGCGCACTAAGCACATTGAGATCGATTGTCATTTTGTACGACAGCATGTTAGTGCTGGTACTGTGCAGTTGCGGTCCGTATCTACTGAACATCAAATTGCAGATATCTTCACCGAGTCTCTCTTGCCGGGCCGCTTCTATGTGTTATTAAGCAAACTCAAGCTGATCTCTACTCTACCACCTTGAGTTTGAGGGGGGATGTTAGAATATTAATATAATATATATTAATATTACCAACTAAAAGGACAACACAACTGAAAGATTGTAAGCTTTACAGACTAACCAGTTGATCCACCAAAATCAACAGTCCGACACGAACAAGACTTGACTCATCCTTCTGCAGCCACCTTCTGCTCTTCGTACTTAACCGCCACCACGAATCGCAGGCACACCTGCAAAGCAAAACCATGCACCAGATTTAGCAAACGCAGCGGCCAGCCTCAGCCATGCACGCGCCGACTCTGCTCTGCGCACCTGTTTCGGGTCGTAGACGGCGTACTCGTTGTACTCCAGCGGGCTGTCCCTGTGCTCCGACGCCACCAGCCGTCCGCAGGGCACCTTCACGTCGTCGTCCCACCACAAGTGCTCCGACTCCTCCGGCCGCTTCTTCCCTAGCCCTCTCACGCTCACCTTCTCCTCCTCCAGCTTCTTATTCGCACTCAGTTCAGGCACAGTAGAGATCTCGATCATCCTTTCTCCGAGAGAGACAATGCTCAAGAGCAAGAAGCCCTCCGAACGGTCGCCGGTGGTGTACCCGTATCTAGCTGCCTCCGCGGATGCATCCGAGCACACGATCGCTCTCCCGAACTGGTTGAGTCGAGTCGAAAACGATCAGTATCGGCATTACCGGAATTCACTAGCTAGTTGTGGCTTACCATGTAGCCGGGAACCGGAATCTGACACACCGCCGGAGCAGTCCCCTCTGCAAGTGCCTAAGCAAACTTGCAGTTCTAGTACCTGAAGATTCAAGATTGAGCGCTTTGATCATTGATCGAGCAAGCCAAATTTCTTGTAGATTGATGTAAACATACCACACCATAGGAGAATCTTGTTCGGCAATCTCTTGATCTCTTCGTAGGAAGGACCGGCGCTTGACTGAACGGAGAAGATGTTCTCCACGGACACGCCGTAAACCTGCAAAGAAGCATCAGAGGCTTTAAGTTCATCGGAAAGTGCCTTCTACAATGTGTAGGAACTTACCAGTTCGCCGACCTTCACCGGTTCGTAAGTGGTCTCCAGATACTTGACGATCATCTTGTACGCCTCCTCTTCCTTCTCCACCGGCGTGATCGAGCATCCGAGCTTCCTGTATCGGTCGGAAAGCGGATCGTCGTCGACGACCGTTGCACCGCCGGACGCATCTTCGACAAGGCGAGAAGCGACATTGACGTCCCTTATCCCTTCTAACCCCGCCGCCACCTGCAAATTCTCCGATCTCAAGTTGTGTTACAATGCCAGAATATTGGAGACCAGAAAGGAAATACATGATCGGCGAGATCCCGGTAGCTCCTCAACGCGAACGGCCGCTTCGAATGCATGAGCGTGAACCACTTGCTGCTGAAATCATCCCACAGAAGATGGGCCTCGACTTCCGATGTGCTCGCCTTCTCGATCTCCTCCCTGAACTTGAGCAGCTCTGCTTCACCTAAAGACGACGCAGACAAATCAGTTCCGCAGTGGAGAATCATCGACATTGTCAATGGCTGGCTTACATCTCTTTAGGTGGAGATCAGTAAGCATGCCCATGGGCAGATCAGGGGTGTCGTATCCCATCTCCATCAAGTCATATCTGTATCAGATTCAATCTCAGTTTAAACTTCATTGAAGATTATGGAAAGCTGAGCAGTTGATAGATCAACCTGTATATCTCTTGGCTGCAGAGCACCTTCATCAGGTTTGCGACGAGCGGCTCGAGCTCGCAGTGAGCAACGGCGACGCCGAGCTGCCGACGACCGAGCCCTCCGTCCCTCACGTCGACGCCATCACCCTGCATCAGTAAGTGGCTTAATCGCCGGCCGGCGAACGGTAAGTCTTTCTACGGAAAGTGAAGCGTTGAAGAACCATGTCGACGGGGTAGAATTTGAGTTTCTTCTTCTGGAACTTCTTCTCCCTTTCCCACGGCTCGAACTCGTTGCCGGTGAACAGCTCAAAGAGGCGGGTGAACTCGCGCACCGCATCGCCGACGCTGTTCCACTCCTCGGTGCTTTCGTCCGCCCTCGCGTCTTCTCCGGCTGGACCTTCCTTGTAGTAAAGATGCACGTTCTTGCCAGGAACTTGTACCAGCTGCAGAATGCAGTATCTGCAACAGAAGAGATCAAATGGAATGGAAATTGCTGCTTCACGAATGGAAATTCACGAGGAAGAAAGTTACTCGTTGTTCCCGCGTCCATGATCGTATTGCGAGAAGGCGCAGCTGTAAACGATGCCGTCTTTTTCGAACACAGTTCCTCCTTGCTCCCTCAATCTGCTGTCCCTGTACACGCATCGCTTGCCGTGAAGCTTGATCTGCGAAACGGAGATCCAAAGTTTGTTTTTTTTTAGTTCATCGCTTGAGGAACGAAATCAAAATCGAAAGCATCTACTTCAGCTGTCAAAGATTCAATAGCTTCTTCGCCGGGAACCATCTTGTCCCCCGGAACTCCCCTCCCTTCCGGCGCGAGATCGGAGACGACGTCGTAGGCGTCCAGAGACTGCGGCTGCTGCTTCTCGATGCTGTCGATCAACCACTTCTCACTCACCATGGGAATTCCCCTTTCCCTGTTTCAGACACCGGTAGCAATCTAAATTCAAATCAAACTCGAAAAGCCGATACTGAACGTGATCAAAGGCGAGTTTAGGAATGACACATCGCATCCGCTACTCGAACTGAGCCTCCTCTCTCGCGCTCCGCCGGAGAAACGACCAGACAGTGAATTTCTGTGAAGGGAAAGAGACAACCAGAACGGTTAGCTCATGGCCATTTGCGCAGGGGAGAGGAGAACTGCGCATACCGTTGACATTGTGAGAGACTCTTCCCCCATTTTTCTGGATTTCTTTTCTATATGCTTGCTATATCGAAGCAACAAGTTGTTCACGTTAATCCGATGAATTCGAATGGAATTCTGAGAAGACATAATGGAATCTTCTTTACATGTGTTCGAGAAAGACGCCCCGACAGGGAGATCACAAAACCGGCCAAAGGCTTGTCGGCCGCTGACAATTCCCGTCGAGGATAACCTGCCGACTCGTGCCTCTTCATCCACTGCAACTCCGATTAGAGCATCTTAATTTGTCATCCGAACTGAACAAGCATTCAAGCAATGCATGTGAAACTTATAATATTCACCTCCTTAATAGAGTTGTCGCTGATCTCGTCGGGGATCTTTATGGGCTGACCTTTGCGGGGCGCGTTCATGGTGGTGTAGGTGCAGCTTGTCCATTCGCTGTAGGCTCCTCCGCACTCGTAGTTGCTGCTGGTGCTGTCGATCTGCCCTCGGCAGATCGGGCATTTCTCCAGCGCTCCGTAGAACATCATGTCTTGGCTATAAATAATCTCAGATATATCAAATCGATCGATAAAGAAATCTCAATTCAACATCAGGAATTATCAGTTCGTTCGATGATACCATCTCGGCACGACGGCGTCCTCAGAGCCAGAAGCATCTTGCTCGTTGGCTTCTAGTATCCTGCGCATCTCCTCAATCGAGAGATGCTTCCTCGTGGCCTTGCAAAATTCTTGAAACTCCTGGGAGATCTTCGACGCCGACTCACCGTTCTCGCCCTCGACCTTCGGCTTCTTGCTCTTAGAAGCTTGTTGTTGCTGCTGCTGCTGCTGGTCGGTATCTTTCTCTTCTTTCTGCTTTCCTTCGCCGAGATTCCTGCTTTCTTCCTCCGAAGAAGCGCGACTGTGCGACCTTGTCTCGTGGACCTTCAAGTTCGAGGCGAAACGACTAAATTGACGGAAAAGGGAAATGAGATTGATGAAGACGACGAACCTTCATGGCTTCGCTGCTTCTTCGGTGCCGAGTGCAAAATGTACGCCCTTGCGCGACTGCTATGGTGTAGATAAAAGCAGGGCCGGTGCTCCGTCACAACTGTCATGGAGGTTGTGTGTCGCTGGCGGCGGCGAACAGGTGTACAACTGTGGCCTCATGCCGACACGTCGCCGAAGGGAGGAGGATCAGCGGTGCGGTGTCGCGTTGCGGAATCCAAAAGCAACGTGGGGCTTCCACGCGGCGGCAACTGCAGTGTATTTTGTCGCGACGCCAGGCGTCAGGATCCTGCCGCGCGCAGCTTTATAGAAACCGGGAACATGATCAGCACGGATGGCGTTATACCTGGTACAGAAGCCAAAAGAACGTTTTTATTTTTTGATATTAATAAAGTGGTACCTATTCCATCATAATCCATGTAGAGTTATTCCACGGTCTCCGATATATTATTTTATTTTTTTATTTAAATTTTAAATCGATCAAATATATTATAAAAATTAAAAATCATAATTATTATACATATTGATACGGATGGTCAAAATGATGTGGCTTTTCTGTGGACCAAGTTCATAAGTCTTTTGATGGTTGCGATCTAGGCTGAAGTGTCTAACACAAGTCAACATAACCTTCATTTCATTAGTGGCCCGAGCTCGAGCCATGTTAAGGGAATTGTGTGAGTTCAGACCATGCCTCTCCAATGGATCCCTAGGACTGCACCAAGGGTATTCGTTTCAACCGATCCTGTCTCGGCCATCTTCGTCTTAGTCGACCCGTCGCAGTCATCTTCGTCTCGGCCAACTTTGTCTTGGTTATCTTCGTCTTTGTCTTGGCCAACCTCATCTCGGCTATTTTCGTCTTCATCTCGATCGACCTCGTTTGGGCTATTTTTGTCTTTGTCTCGATCGACCTCGTCTTGACTATTTTCGTCTCAACCCACCTTGTCTCGGCTATCTTCCTCTCGACCCACCTTGTCTCAGCTATCTTGGTTTCGACCGACCCCGTCTCGCCCATCTTCGCCTCGACCGAACCCGTCTCGGTGATCTTCGTCTCCGCCGACCCCGTCTTTGCCATCTTCATCTTCGCCTCGGCCGACCTTGTCTCGGCCATCTTCACCTTGGGCGACCCTGTTCTTCGTCTCGGCCGACCCCCGTCTCGGCTATCTCTGTCTTAGCTATCTTCGTCTCAGCCAACCCCGTCTCGGCTATCTCCGTCTTAGTTATCTTTATGCCGGCCAACCCCGTCTCGACTATCCTCGTCTTGGCTGATTCTGTTTTGGCTATCTTCGTCTCGGCGACCCCCGTCTCGGTTGACCTTGTCTCGGCTATCTTCGTCTCGGCTGACTTTGTCTCGGCTATCTATTGCTTGGGACAACATTGATGTGGGCATTTCAAGTCTGCAATCTTAGCCACCTCGCTACGCTCCGAGTCATCTTGGGTCCTGGCCTTGAGCCTCTAACACACTAGCCTGGTGTGCAGCCGTCTAAAGGACCTGCCTACAAGCAACCTATGTTTGGCCCCCTCTAATACCCTCCCTTTTGCGTCGCCATACAGAGGGTGTATTAGGTCGTCAGACCTGGTCTCCCGCTATACCCTCAACCCTATACATAACGCCAAAAGGAGCATGCCGGTGTCAAACTCGTTCCTCTCCGATGCCCTTTCCTTGTATATATAGCCAAAAAAGAAGGGGAATGGAGAAGAATTTCCTTCTATGGCAGGCAGCCACATACGAAGAGGGGGACGTCACCCTACTCCACGAGGAGAATCTCAGAGTAGGCTATAAGAGGACTAGCTTATCTCCAGGTTCGCGGTTCGATTTTTAAAACTCCACTTCTCTGACTACTAGCCTTCGTTCTCGTTCACCTCATTCTCATTGGAATCCTAACTTGAGCGTAGGAGTGGCTTGCCGGGACTCCCCCGGCGCCAGTCTAACCTCGCTTTTCAAGTGTGTTTCAGGTTCGACTTCGACCCAGCTCTTTGGCTCAATCCAAAGGGCATCTTCGCGTGGTCCAAGGATCGTCTGCATTGGATAGTTTATTGATTGATGACTTGACCATCCACAATATTTGATTAAAACACATATTATAATAATTACGTTTGCATAATGGATACAATATATATATAATTTATGAAAAAATATTTATATTATGATGGATATGATTTAATAATTATTCCATCACATATTTAATCATCTTTATTTATTATTTATATTGTAATAAATATAAAATTATAACAAGCATTTGAATTATTCATCTAATATTTAACAATTATAAAATTATAATTATTACAATATATAATTTTATAATAATTTAATCAAATTACTATAAAATTATTAT
>NC_133864.1:4005746-4180604 GCF_044706935.1 Curcuma longa | reverse complement strand
GATGACAAGATTTTTTGGTTTACTTTTTGTATTCTTTTGGTGTTGTGCCGCCCAAGATAACCAATTAGCTTCTTCCTCCAAGACAATACTCCTAGGTAGTGGGAATGCGTTGTGTTGCTCGACCTCAGGTGGCCAGAGGCCACGCCAGTGGTCGGAAACCCACCGGAACAACCCGAGAAGACCAAGGAAGCTAGAAAAGCTTGTAGGGAAATCCGAGAGAAGACTTTTTTGATGATTTTTGGCACTAGAAAACCCTTGAGCTCCCTTTGAACCGGGGGACCTTGTGTTGCCGATAAAGAAACTAAACGATCCACCGGAGAAGTTTCATCATATCACATCATAAGAGATGGCCGGAGGAAAGAAAAACCAAAGCAAGATCTCCTAGGATCACCGAAAACCGAGAAGAGATACTCTCCTCGTTCCGGAAACCGAAGTGGAACACTCACCTCGCCGGAAACCGAAGATGCACTTACCTCACTGTTAGAATATTAATATAATATATATTAGTCAGTTCATGACTAGTCCCTGTACAGCTCATCACTCTGCTGTATTACGTATTCTCCGCTATGTTAAGGGCACTCTCCTACATGGTCTTCACTTCTCTGCTGATTCATCATTGGTACTCACTGGTTACTCTGATGCTGATTGGACAGGCGATCCCACTGACCGACGCTCCATCACTGGTTATTGTTTCTTCTTGGGTGATTCTCTTATTTCTTGGCGAAGCAAGAAACAGACGGTTGTTTCTCGTTCCAGCGCTGAGTCAGAGTATCGTGCACTTGCTGATTCTACTTCTGAGCTTCTTTGGATTCGACGACTTCTTTCTGATCTTGGCATCCAACCGCCTGCTACCGATCTTCATTGTGATAGTCAGAGTGCCATTCAGATTTCTCGAAATGATGTGTTTCATGAGCGCACTAAGCACATTGAGATCGATTGTCATTTTGTACGACAGCATGTTAGTGCTGGTACTGTGCAGTTGCGGTCCGTATCTACTGAACATCAAATTGCAGATATCTTCACCAAGTCTCTCTTGCCGGGTCGCTTCTATGTGTTATTGAGCAAACTCAAGCTGATCTCTACTCTACCACCTTGAGTTTGAGGGGGGGGTGTTAGAATATTAATATAATATATATTAATATTATTATGTAAACCGGTCTATATGACTCGGTATTATGTTACCCGGTCTATGTGACCCGGTCTAAGAAATATTGCCTATATATATATGGCTATAACCTGTATTATTTCATCAATTCAATCAATAGAAATATTTCCGACATTCACTATGTGGAAGATGACCGGAAATTCTAGTAAGAAGTTGGAGCTTCGAGAGCGACAACTAAAAGGACAACACAACTGAAAGATTGTAAGCTTTACAACAGTCCTACACGAACAAGACTTGACTCATCCTTCTGCAGCCACCTTCTGCTCTTCGTACTTAACCGCCACCACGAATCGCAGGCACACCTGCAAGCAAAACCATGCACCGGATTTAGCAAACGCAGCGGCCAGCCTCAGCCATGCACGCGCCGACTCTGCTCTGCGCACCTGTTTCGGGTCGTAGACGGCGTACTCGTTGTACTCCAGCGGGCTGTCCCTGTGCTCCGACGCCACCAGCCGTCCGCAGGGCACCTTCACGTCGTCGTCCCACCACAAGTGCTCCGACTCCTCCGGCCGCTTCTTCCCTAGCCCTCTCACGCTCACCTTCTCCTCCTCCAGCTTCTTATTCGCACTCAGTTCAGGCACAGTAGAGATCTCGATCATCCTTTCTCCGAGAGAGACGATGCTCAAGAGCAAGAAGCCCTCCGAACGGTCGCCGGCGGTGCACCCGTATCTAGCAGCCTCCGCGGTTGCATCCGAGCACACCATCGCTCTCCCGAACTGGTTGAGTCGAGTCGAAAACGATCAGTATCGGCATTACCGGAATTCACTAGTTATGGCTTACCATGTAGCCGGGAACCGGAATTTGACACACCGCCGGGAGCAGTCCCCTCTGCAAGTGCCTAAGCAAACTTGCAGTTCTAGTACCTGAAGATTCAAGATTGAGCGCTTTGATCATTGATCGAGCAAGCCAAATTTCTTGTAGATTGATGTACACATACCACACCATAAGAGAATCTTGTTCGGCAATCTCTTGATCTCTTCGTAGGAAGGACCGGCGCTTGACTGAACGGAGAAGATGTTCTCCACGGACACGCCGTAAACCTGCAAAGAAGCATCAGAGGTTTTAAGTTCACCGGAAAGTGTCTTCTACAATGTGAAGGAACTTACCAGTTCGCCGACCTTCACCGGCTCGTAAGTGGTCTCCAGATACTTGACGATCATCTTGTACGCCTCCTCTTCCTTCTCCACCGGCGTGATCGAGCATCCGAGCTTCCTGTATCGGTCGGAAAGCGGATCGTCGTCGACGACCGTTGCACCGCCGGACGCATCTTCGACAAGGCGAGAAGCAACATTGACGTCCCTTATCCCTTCTAAGCCCGCCGCCACCTGCAAATTCTCCGATCTCAAGTTGTGTTACAATGCCAGAATATTGGAGACTAGAAAGGAAATACATGATCGGCGAGATCCCGGTAGCTCCTCAACCCGAACGGCCGCTTCGAATGCATGAGCGTGAACCACTTGCTGCTGAAATCATCCCACAGAAGATGGGCCTCGACTTCCGATGTGCTCGCCTTCTCAATCTCCTCCCTGAACCTGAGCAGCTCTGCTTCACCTAAAGACGACGCAGACAAATCAGTTCTGCAGTGGAGAATCATCGACATTGTCAATGGCTGGCTTACATCTCTTTAGGTGAAGATCAGTAAGCATGCCCATGGGCAGATCAGGAGTGTCGTATCCCATCTCCATCAACTCATATCTGTATCAGATTCAATCTCAGTTTAAACTTCATTGAAGATTATGGAAAGATGAGCAGTTGATAGATCAACCTGTATATCTCTTGGCTGCAGAGCACCTTCATCAGGTTTGCGACGAGCGGCTCGAGCTCGCAGTGAGCAACGGCGACGCCGAGCTGCCGACGACCGAGCCCTCCGTGCCTCACGTCGACGCCATCACCCTGCATCAGTAAGCGGCTTAATCGCCGGCCGGCGAACGGTAAATCTTTCTACGGAAATTAAAGCGTTGAAGAACCATGTCGACGGGGTAGAATTTGAGTTTCTTCTTCTGGAACTTCTTCTCCCTTTCCCACGGCTCGAACTCGTTGCCGGTGAACAGCTCAAAGAGGCGGGTGAACTCGCGCACCGCATCGCCGACGCTGTTCCACTCCTCGGTGCTTTCGTCCGCCCTCGCGTCTTCTCCGGCTGGGCCTTCCTTGTAGTAAAGATGCACGTTCTTGCCAGGAACTTGTACCAGCTGCAGAATGCAGTATCTGCAACAGAAGAGATCAAATGGAAATTGCTGCTTCACGAATAGAAATTCACGAGGAAGAAAGTTACTCGTTGTTCCCGCGTCCATGATCGTATTGCGAGAAGGCGCAGCTGTAAACGATGCCGTCTTTTTCGAACACAGTTCCTCCTTGCTCCCTCAATCTGCTGTCCCTGTACACGCATCGCTTGCCGTGAAGTTTGATCTGCGAAAGGGAGATCCAAAGTTTTTTTTTTTTAGTTCATCGCTTGAGGAATGAAATAATCAAAATCGAAAGCATCTACTTCAGCTGTCAAAGATTCAATAGCTTCTTCGCCGGGAACCATCTTGTCCCCCGGAACTCCCCTCCCTTCCGGCGCGAGATCGGAGACGACGTCGTAGGCGTCCAGAGACTGCGGCTGCTTCTTTTCGATGCTGTCGATCAACCACTTCTCACTCACCACGGGAATTCCCCTTTCCCTGTTTCAGACACAGGTAGAAATCTAAATGCAAATCAAACTCGAAAAGCCGATACTGAACGTGATCAAAGGCGAGTTTAGGAATGACACATCGCATCCGCTACTCGAATTACTGAGCCTCCTCTCTCGCACTCCGCTGGAGAAACGACCAGACAGTGAATTTCTGTGAAGGGAAAGAGACAACCAGAACGGTTAGCTCATGGCCATTTGCGCAGGGGAGAGGAGAACTGCGCATACCGTTGACATTGTTAGAGACTCTTCCCCCATTTTTCTGGATTTCTTCTCTATATGCTTGCTATATCGAATCAACAAGTTGTTCACGTTAATCCGATGAATTCGAATGGAATCTGAGAAGACATAATGGAATCTTCTTTACATGTGTTCAGAAAGACGCCCCGACAGGGAGATCACAAAACCCGCCAAAGGCTTGTCGGCCGCTGACAATTCCCGTCGAGGATAACCTGCCGACTCGTGCCTCTTCATCCACTGCAACTCCGATTAGAGCAAATCTTAATTTGTCATCCGAACTGAACAAGCAATGCGATGCATGTGAAACTTATCTTCACCTCCTTAATAGAGTTGTCGCTGATCTCGTCGGGGATCTTTATGGGCTGACCTTTGCGGGGCGCGTTCATGGTGGTGTAGGTGCAGCTTGTCCATTCGCTGTAGGCTCCTCCGCACTCGTAGTTGCTGCTGGTGCTGTCGATCTGCCCCCGGCAGATCGGGCATTTCTCCAGCGCTCCGTAGAACATCATGTCTTGGCTATAAATCGCAGATATATCAAATCGATCGATAAAGAAACCTCAATTCAACATCAGGAATTCTCAGTTCGTTCGATGATACCATCTCGGCACGACGGCGTCCTCAGAGCCAGAAGCATCTTGCTCGTTGGCTTCTAGTATCCTGCGCATCTCCTCGATCGAGAGATGCTTCCTCGTGGCCTTGCAAAATTCTTGAAACTCCTGGGAGATCTTCGACGCCGACTCACCGTTCTCGCCCTCGACCTTCGGCTTCTTGCTCTTAGAAGCTTGTTGCTGCTGCTGGTGGTGGTCGGTATCTTTCTCTTCTTTCTGCTTTCCTTCGCCGAGATTCCTGCTTTCTTCCTCCGAAGAAGCGCGACTGTGCGACCTTGTCTCGTGGACCTTCAAGTTCGTGGCGAAACGACTAAATTGACGGAAAAGGGAAATGAGATTGATGAAGACGACGAACCTTCATGGCTTCGCTGCTTCTTCGGCGGCGAGTGCAAAATGTACGCTCTTGCTCGACTGCTATGGTGTAGGTAAAAGCAGGGCGGGTGCTCCGTCACAACTGTCATGGAGGTTGTGTGTCGCCGGCGGCGGCGAACAGGTGTACAACTGTGGCCTCGTGCCGACACGTCGCCGAAGGGAGGAGGATCAGCGGTGCGGTGTCGCGTTGCGGAATCCAAAAGCAACGTGGGGCTTCCACGCGGCGGCAACTGCCAGTGTATTTTGTCGCGACGCCAGGCGGCGTGATCCTGCCGCGCGCAGCTTTATAGAAACAGGGAACATGATCAGCACGGATGGCGTTATACATGGTACAAATGTCAAAAGAACGTTTTTATTTTTTGAAATTAATAAAGTGGTACCTATTCCATCATCATAATCCATGTATAGTTATTCCACGGTCTCCGATATATTATTTTATTATTATTTTTTATTTAAATTTTAAATTGATCAAATATATTATAAAAATTAAAAAATTATAATTATTATACATATTGATATGGATCATCAAGATGACGTGACTTTTCTATAGACTAAAATGATAAGTCTCTTGATAGTCATAATCTAGGCTGAAGTGTCAGTATAAGTCAACATGACTTTGACTTCATTAGTGACTCAAGCTCGAGCCATTTTAAGGGAATTGTATGGATCCCTAGGACTGCACCAAGAGTCTTCGTCTCAGTCGACTCTGTCTCGACCATCTTCGTCTCAACCGACTTCGTCGCGGCTATCTTCGTCTCGACTATCTTCGTTTTCGTCTCGGTCGACCTTGTCTCAGTTGACCCTATCGTGGTCATCTTCGTCTCAGCCGACCTTATCTCGGCTATCTTCGTCTTCATCTCGGTCGACCTCGTCTCGGCTATTTTAGTCTCAGCCGACCCCGTCTCGGTTATCTACATTTTGGCCGACCCCGTCTCGGCTATTTTCGTTTCAACTGACCCTGTCTCGATTATCTTCATCTTGGTCGACCCCATCTCGGCTATTTTCGTCTCATCCGACATTGTCTCGGTCATCTTCGCCTCAGCCGACCCCGTCTCGACCATCTTTGCCTCGACCGACCCTATCTCGGCTATCTCCGTCTTGGCTATCTTCATCCTAGCCGACCCCGTCTATATCATTATCGTCTCGGCCAATCTCATCTCAGCTATCTTTTGCTTGACCAACCCTGCTGCAGGCATTTCAAATCTGCAATCTTAGCCACCTCGCTACGCTTTGGCTCATCTTGGGTCCTGGCCTTGAGCCTCTGACACACTAGCCTGGTGTGCAGCCGTCAGAAGGACCTGCTTGCGAGCAACCCAGGTTTGGTCCCCTCCGATATCCTCCCTTCTGCATCACCGTACATAGGGCGTATCAGGTCGTCAGACCTGACCTCCCGCTATACCCTCAGCCCTGCACATAACGCCAAAAGGAGCATGCCAATGTCGAACCTGTTCCTCTTCGATGCCCTTTCCCTGCATATACAACCAAAATAGAAGGGAAATGGAGAAGAGTTTTCTTTTATGGTAGGCGACCGCATGCATGCGAAGAGGGGGACATCACCCTACTCCACGAGGAGAAAGCTTATCTCCAGGTTCGAGGTAGCTTTCCGGGACTTCCTCGTGCCAGTCTAACCTTGCTTTTATATTGTGTTTCAGGTTTGACTCCGACCCACAGCTCAATCCAGGGGTCGTCTTCGCGTGGTCCAAGGATCATCCACATTGGATAATTTATTGACTGATGACTTGATCATCCACGGTATTTGACCTGGACACATTATAATAATTACGTTTGCATAATGAATACAATATATATATCTAATTTATGAAAAATATTTATATTATAAATCATCTTTATTTATTATTTATATTGTAATAAATATAAAATCATAACGGGCATTTGAATTATTCATCTAATATTTAACAATTATAAAATTATAATTATTATATATAATTTTATAATAATTTAATCAAATTACTATAAAATTATTATAGCAACTATAATAATTTTAATCAAATTACTTCAAAATTATTATAGCAACTATAATAATTTTAATCAAATTACTTCAACTTAATCAATATTATTATAAAATATTTTTATATCAAAATATTATTTATCAATTTAATTAAAATTATTTAAATTGATTAAGATCTCTCTAATTTGCACATAATTATTTAAATATTATTATAACATTTTAATATATGTGGTTATTATAATAATATTTAAGTGTTTTTGAATTAAATTTGAATAATTCTAACCGAATTAATAAAGAGTAATAATTTTATTAAAAAGGGAATTTTTTTCTCCAGATTTAACGAATTACTCAATTTTACGAAATATTATATTTGACTTATTATTAGTTTTCTGTTAATAAAAGTTAGATAAGCATTTAGGGACAATTAGTATTAATCTATATATTGACATCGTCGGTTGCTAAGCCTTGTAACCGATCCCCTCATCTTCCCTCTTCCTTCCTGCACGTATAAAAGGCAATCTACGATCGTTCGATTGAAAGATTCCAGTCTAACTGCTAATCCCGTACGTCAATTTCTCATTACTAAGGCCCCGACTTCGGTTACAAGAGCCATCCGAATTCCGAACAAAATCCTGCCTGCCGTGTTCCTTTCCCCCTCCGCCTCGGGCGGAGAATCTTCGGCGAGGAATAGGGGCGGCGGCGGAAGCGGCCGTTCTGTGACTGGAGGCGACGGCGATCTGAAGACCCTGGTTCTTTTGCAGCCGCATTGATGCGACGATCGAATGCCCGACCGTCGGAAGTCGGACCCGTACACGCACCGGCACCCGAGACATCGTGCGCGATGATCGCCTTCAAGCCCCACCAGCTCCGTGCCCCCTCCTCCTCTTCCCGCTTCTCCATCCTCCCCAAGCATCGCCGCCGTCGCCGCCGCGCCATCCTAGTCGGCTCCGCCCTCGCTGCCGTGCTTCTCTGCCTCTTCGTGGCCTCGAGAGGCCTCAATCGCCCCAAATACTCGATCTTCGTGGATGGCGGCAGTACTGGGTCTCGGATCCACGTGTTCGCGTACAGGAGCGGGTGGGGATCGTTGCCTGCCCTTGATATGGGCCTTTCGGCGTCTATGAAAGTCTCCCCGGGCCTCTCCTCTTACTCGCCGAATCCGGATACCGCTGGGAAGTCTCTGGTGGAACTGCTGGAGTTTGCTAAGGTTAGAGTACCGCCAGAAGTGTGGGAAGATACCGAAGTAAGGCTGATGGCGACGGCAGGTTTGAGGTTGCTGGATGCTTCGGTAGTGAATAGGATACTGAAGTCTTGTAGGAAGGTCTTGCGATCTTCTGCTTTCAGATTCCAGGACGATTGGGCATCTGTGATTTCAGGCAGGTGAATTTAGTTTGCTTCTTCGAATTTTCATAAATTCCTATTATAATTGTTTCTTACAGGTTCATTAGGATTAATCGAGTACAGTAGTCAGATATAATACACTTGTTAGTAATTCTATGCTTTTAGGGAACTAAATCTGGCTATGAGCTTCAGTCTTTCTTTTATCGGGACACATAAGCTGTATTTATTTTTTTCCTCAACAAGGAGTCACAAGGAAAAGGAAATAAGATCATAGGGCCTTCCATTGTCGTTGCTACTGAAAAAAGCCTAACTTTTAGTTGTGGGTTTGGTAGATATTAGTTGGCTTAAACATAATAATGGGGTTGGATTGGATAAGCAAACTGAATATTAAAACAATATGGTCTCCACGTACATATGCATTATATAAACCTTATGATCTCTGAGTGTACATTTTGTCCAACCATGACCATCTAATGGCGATGCATACTATCAGATGTGGTAAACCAACACATGTCTACTTTCTACTGCATAGCAACGTATTACTATGTAGAACAAGCTTTAAGAAGTAGATAACTCCAATAAGTCCTAGTTATTTGAGAAATCATTTTGAATAGTTAATGTTATAAGCATGATTTTTCAAATTCATAGTTTACATATTTAATTTGTCAGTCACATATCAATCAATATTGATGTTGTTTTTTAATACCAAAATTTCCTTTTTTTCCCCTCTTTCTCTCATAAATTCTCAGTCATTTATATTTCCCTCTTCTATTTTTCCTGTGCTTTTCATTTCTTTTTTCAATTGATTTTATCGATTGATTTCTTTCCTCAGTTGGTTTTTGTCATAGACTGAGATCTAGTAATTTTGGTTATAATTCCATCCTTATTGCAATTTTAAGCTCTTTAGTATAACTGTAAGATATTTTTGCCATAAGGTATGACTGTTAGAAAAAGTTGCATCTGCATGGTTGATTATGTAATTTGCTTACTGGGAAGTAAACTTTTTATAACATGCAAATCTAAATTCTGTGATTGATCTCTAATACATAATTTGGAAAATCTTCATCAGTTCTTAATTAATGGCATGGGGCCAGCATGGTACCCAATATTTCCTAAGTTCATCTGTACGCTATAACTTAAATGAAAGCTTTTTGGCAAAAGATTAATTGATCATGATATTTGTTACCTTACGACTTAGATTTTAATTGATAATATTGACATTGTACCTTTTTTGATGGACATAATATTTATAGAGCTCACTTATATATTAAGAAGTTACACTTCCAATTTGTTTTATCATGGCACATTTATTTTAATTATCTTTTTACAGGCAGTGATGAAGGCATCTATGCATGGGTTGCAGCTAACTATGCTCTGGGTACTCTAGGAGCTGATCCTAAGATTACTACTGGGATATTTGAACTTGGAGGGGCTTCAGCTCAGGTATCATCTCACCATTTCATAAGATGGTTAAATATCTTCCACTGAAGATTTATTCCAGTGGCAACAGTTTGTGTTAGCTTTAAGAATTTTGATTATTATATTCACTTTTCAAACAAGTAATTAGTTATGCTTCCATATATCTTGGTACTTGTGGTTAATATTTACGACGGTCTAGAAGTGGCTTGTTTTGTTGCTGAGAAATAACAATTGACATGATTGTCTTGATCATGAAAAAATAGTTATTAGTGGAAGCTATGAAGAATGAAAATAATATTTATTTGCCTAAAAAATAATGCTTTTTATAATATTGGTTCAGTCACCATGAATGGATGCCCCTATCATTGCTACTGAGTAAATTATGCACCAGTATGTACGGCACTGAATTAGATTATATTCAGTTTGATGACATACTATTTTCTAATGCCCTGAATATCTTTTTCAGATAACTTTTGTTTCGAGTGTGCCCTTGGTCCCAGAGTTCTCTCATTTGCTTACCTTTGGGAAAATCACTTATAACCTGTACAGCCACAGCTTTCTCAATCTTGGTCAGGTGACTTTCCTTAAAAATTCAGCTCTGCCTTTCCTACTCATAACTATGTAGTCTGTCCTTTATTAAGTTATTCTGCGATTATATCTTCATGCTAACAAATGTGCATTTTATAAGTTAAAACTATAAAGAAGACAAATACTTTTGAATCCATTATATTATTGTACTATTAGTTATGCCATGAAATAAATCTACAGAATGTGAACTTTGCCTATGAGGAAGAGCTGTCCCAGTTGCACATGGCACTTCTTGGGCAAGAGATCTGAACCATTCCCTGCAACTTCCTCCTTTCCTCTCTTTTAAGAATAATTGTAGCTACTTTTATTAGGAAGATAATGTAGATAATCTTAAACCACACAATGTAGATGATCATGAGAAACCAGAGAATCACCATTGCTTTGCATATTGAACAAGGAAAAGAGAAAATAATCATTAAAAGATTATTTAGTTTTCTAGGAAAGACTTGTCTTTTCATCCAACCTGACATTTTATGCTAAAGTCTGGCACTTGATGGTGCCACTGATATCAGTAGCCCGACTATGCTACACTATGAAAGCTAATTACTGCTGTATATCATCATCATGAGAAGTTCCCCAAGTATTAAAAAGCATTTTTGAACAGGAATTATTTCACCAACTAGCTCATTATTAATATTAAGTAATGTTTGTATTTGTGTGTTCTGTTAATGGGCATCTGATGTTGTTTATGTTACCTGAAAGACATTAACGATTGATTCATGATTGTTTTCTATAAAATCACGTTACACTGCCATTAAGCATGATGACCATACTTCTGTGATATTTATCCATCTTATGCTTTAATTTTTTGTATGATTTTGCTTGATGAATCAAATCTTATGCTTCAACCTTATCTTCCTATTCCTCAGTTTAATGTTAAGTAAAACGTCCAGCTTTATTCAGGTCTTATAAATAGGGAGCTAACTATTGTTATTCTGCAGAACGTGGCTTATGACTTGCTTCATGAATTGCTTAGCTCAAGAGACTTAAATTCATGTAAGTTCATTAGTATTTAACTTTTACGGGTGCTCAATTAGTTTGTAATTGGCTTCATAAATTGCGGAGCCCATAGATCAAATGTTAAAAACTTAACAAGAGTCTGTGCTTAACTTTTGATTTTTTTCTCTTCATATAGGCCATTCTAATTGGTGCTGATGTGTTTGTGTACTTCTTATTCTAGTCTCTATTGTTACCTTACCTCTAGGGACAATATACCTTTGTTCAGAATTTAGTTTTGCTTGTGTAGTCACAGTTTTTTTTTTTAATATATGGAAAATTGGAAATATATTTTGGCGGCTGCAGATTTCATACCTAGGACCATGGCAACAACGTCCAAAGTTTCTACCAAAACTTAGTAGAAAGCTTCACTTCACAATGGATTGCCTAAATTTACAATTTATTGTTGTAGCCTCGAACTCTTTCTAATACAAAATTTGGTGAACTATGGTTCACTATCACATTTTATAAAATAAAATAAAAAAACTGAGATTTATGCTACAAGATTAAAGCATTGGAGATAGGAGGTACGTGCATTTAGCCTAGGACATAATTTTTTGTTTTGTTCTTCATCTTATGTTACTTGAATGAAGCCATGTTAGGAAGAACTTTGGAGCTTCCATCAAGATATGGCCTATTAAGTAGAATGATAGAGAATGCACGAAGGTTTTTTCTGTTCTGGTACTTGTGGACTTAATAAGAAGTAATTTCTTTGTAGATTTTTGAAACAATGTTTCATATCATAGATTAAATACTTGGTAAATGGTTTTAGCATCTGTCACCTTAAGTTCCTTGTATTTCAAAGATTTACTGTCTTGCATTTCAATGGAGAAGTTTGAAGGAAGAGGATGACTAGACATTTATTTGCAAGTTATTGGTGGCTTAGTTTGCAGTGCCTTTCTAACATTCTGCAGTGTACTCTTCATGCACTTCCTAAATGTTGTTGAGTAAACAATTCAGTCTTTTCATCACATTTTTATTGCTGTTGTATGTTGCATTAGGCTTACATAATTTGTGTCTATTGTTCCTTATTGTTCCTAATGGTTAATCCACTCACACTTGTTCTTTGTTGCAGCTGCTGATTTTTCACAGGAAGCAATCTATGTGGATCCATGTACTCCTAGAGGATATGTGCACAATATAGAATCACAAACGTTTTCTTCTGGCCTTATTCATGCAAAGTCCAAATTTAGATCTTCCCATGCTAATGGTAACTTCTCCAAGTGTAGAATGGCTGCACTGAAGCTTTTAGCAAAGGAAAATGGTAGCTAGTCACTTCTACTCCTAATGAAAATTTTCATTATTAACTTATGGATTATTTTTCCATTTTCCTTTTACATTTTTAACCTAAATATTTTCTATTAGTCCGAATAGTTACCTCAGATCATCTAGATACTTCCTTACACAGTGGGATATAAGAAATATCAGTCTCTGGATTAGAAATAATACCCAAAAACATATGTTTAAAATCATCAGAATCCATGCGATTTTATCACCACCTGATTTTTGATCCTGCAAATATGTCAGCAAAAATCCACCAAGGAAGGGGAACACGTGACAGTCAATCAGTTGCATAGTCGAATAAAACATTGTATTCCTATTCTACCTTCTAAGAAAAGTTTTAGTATGCTTATAATATTATACTCCTTTCCTTAGGTTTTTCAAGCATCATGCCCAAATATGTTTTTATTATTCCAAACGTATTTTTCTTGAATTTACTACATTCACCGGGATAACTTTCATGTATTTGTGAATTCAAACAATAAATGCACCTTCGTACTAGGCAATTTTTTCGCATTACTCATTTTCTTTTGAAGAATAAATTGATGGTATTCCAAATAATTGATCTGAAGTAGTTGAATGGTGAATCTTGTGGCTTTGTCGATCTTCCAGTGCATGTGGTTATCATGTAGCCTCAGAAGGGGAAGATTCTAGTTTACATTCTGTGATGATTAAAAAAAGGAAATGTAAAAAAAAACTATGTGAAAGCTGCCACCATGATAAAGTTAAATCTGTTTTTCTCTTTAGAAATCTCATGTTTTTTTTAATAAAAGATAAATAGGGTCTCTGCAAACAATGGATTCTCTACCTTGTCATTAGAATTCACCCTGATTTGATTTTTAGAATTCACATGTGCTGTATGCAAAGATGTCAAAGCATAAAACAATATTCTGGTTTCTTAATCTCATCATCTGTTTACTTTCTTACATTGAAGAAAATGCTAATCATTCTTCAATTTACTGTTATTTAAAGAAATCTATATTTAAGATACCATACTGACCTTTGTCAGTGGTTATATTTCTCTTGAACTACTTTGTTATTTGATACAACTTGTTTCTGTACATGCATGTGCAGTGGATATTATCGGGAAAAAAATCTTATCTTTTTATGCTCTGCAGAGAAATGCTTTGATCAACACTGCCGGTTGGGACTTAAATTTATACCTATTCTCGAAGGGAGATTTTTGGCAACTGAGAATTTCTTCCACACTTCAAAGGTGAGTTAAGTTTTAGTTTCCTGTCTTTTAGAAGTCAATCTAGATTTTATCTCAAAAACTCAAACTATTAGATGCTTTTAATACTACCCTTTCCAATGTGGACAGGCCACGGATCAACATAATTCATCTATCCCATACTCAACATGTGAATTTATGATGTATATATTTTTGACAAGTTGTACGACCTAAAAAAGCAGTGTTTTAGAGAGAGAAGATAGGGCAGTCCGGTGCACGATCCCGCCATGAAAAATGGATATTAATAAACAGAGTGTCGCAAAAAATCTACATCTCACCTCATATATTAATAAACACTTACACCTTAACTCATATGATTAGGCCTTAAGCATAAACATTTACACTTTCACCTAATTATAAATATCATTCAACAGGAGCTAACTTCATTTTGGGAAATGGAGATTCACACTTGAATTGTTACTTGATGCTGAGAGATGCATTTACAACATATTATTGGTGCCACTAGCCAAAAATCACATGTGATTCTTGGCAAAATATCTCATTTTCTATATTTAGTACAAAAGCCATTATCTGCCTACAACTTTCTCATTTTTTTTTAATAGAATGGAAGGCAATAAGCCTACCAAGTAAACTGTTACGTATACTCACCTTACTAGGAGTTTCCTTGAATCAATATTTGTCAATGCATTATTTTTAAGAAAGTCCTGAAATCGAGTTGTACTTAGGCAATAATTTTCAGGATAGCACAGCTATCAGTAGCAGATCGCTTGCATCCTTTTTTATGATTCCAATTGTTATTTGACAAGTTGTATTTGACAGTTCTTTGGCCTTGGAGAGACATCGTCACTTTCTGATTTGGTATCAGCTGGAGAAAAGTACTGCAGTGAAGATTGGTCACGAATCATAAATGAATACAATACTTATCATAAGGAAGATCTCTCGAAGTTTTGCTTTTCTTCAGCGTATATTTTGGCCCTGCTGCATGATACTCTTGAAATTGGTTTGGATGATAGAAGGTACTGGCTGTGCCCATTGCTTAATATCAACTAATTTCAAGTAATTATCATCCTTTTATGGCTTAGGGTTACCTACACATCGATTATCTTATGGCTAAGAACTTTGCTAAAGCTTTTTTTCTTCGTAAAATTCATATTTTACTATTTGTTTTGATCGATCTACTTCAGCAGTCTATACCAACTTGCTTCTAATATATATCTTCTCTATGAAGCAGGATTGTATTCGCAAACCAGGTCGGTAATGTACCACTTGATTGGGCATTGGGTGCTTTCATAGTCAGACAAGCTTTACAACCAAAGATCGAGACATCCGATTGGATCACTGCAGTTTTCCGCCATGAATCATCACCATGGCTCTCTACAATTGTGGCCTCCATCTTACTTACCTTCACAGCATGGTTTCTCCTGCGATGGATGCGACCAAAGTTGAAGATAATATACGACTTGGAGAAAGGCCGTTACATACTGACCCTGGTCAAACACTAATTCTGCATCTGTTCGATATATCATCATCATCATCATTGCCAAATTCCAATTATTTGAAATATTATTTAATTCGAGATAGTTTTGTATCAACTGAGAGACTTGCATTGATCCATATATTAGTTTTCTGATTTATGATCATGTATCATATATAGGTGATCCCTCTGTGTATTTACCAAGAAATCTCTAGTCGAGTTTCTCATCCAATATATTGTTCCCTTTACCCGAGTTTTTAGTTTTATTTCATTCCCTTTATTTAGGAGATCAAAGGATTCTATAGAGATTTCTCTTGATAGCAAAAATGGACAAAGAAATGGTTTTCGGGCAATTGTGTGAGTTCATCTTGAGGATATTCGAAAAAATTGATAAACTTTATGCAAAATTATAACAATGTAAGCTCATTTCATATCATTTTATATAAATTAAAAACTTTATCATTTGTATTGGAAATTCGACTTGTCCATTTCTAAGTCTTTCCATAATAACAAACTTATATGCCCCGAGGCTACTAAACCACTATACGATTTAAGGTTAGATGATATTGATTTGCATTATATTTTTATATAATTAATTTATCATTTGTATTTGAAATTCGTTTAAGTTTGCTAAATGAATTATAATATATTTATCATATATTTAATTGTATGTGATGTAGTATAATTCTTATATAATTTTTAAATTTTGTTTAATTTAATAAATTATAAATGAGTCGATCATTTTAATGTAAAGATTATAAATGAATCGGATTCGGGTCGGGTTCGAGATTAAACGGGACCCGCCAACCCACTCGCAAAATGTCTTCCTTCCTTCCTTCCTCATCCAGTCTCTCCGCTTCGATATCGACAGTGTGAGAGAGCGAGAGGGCGACGATGCCGCCGCCTCCCGTTCGAAGCCCTAGCCGCCTGCTCCTCTGCAATTGCCGTCTCCACTTCCACATTTCCCCTCCGACTCGTCTCCCCCTCTCGCCCAATCCCTCCGTACGCCGCCGCTTCCACTGCTCCGCCGTCTCCGCTCTCTCCTCCGACCCCCAGATCGCCCCCGGCGACCTCACTCCGACGCCTCCCTCCTCCCACATCCTCTCCATCCGCGAGTCCCTCCTTTCCCGCCGGAGGACCGCGGCCGACATCGCGGGAGAGTACCTCGATCGCCTCCGCCGCACGGAGCCGCATATCCGTAGCTTCCTCCATGTATCGGAGACGGCGATGCGGGAGGCGGATGACGTGGACAGGCTGGTTGCGTCCGGGAAGGACTTGGGGCCTCTGGCTGGGGTTCTTGTCGGAGTGAAGGATAATATTTGTACTGCGGGCATGCCGTCGACTGGTGGGTCGAGGATTTTGGAGGGGTATCGACCACCTTTTGATGCTACGGCTGTGAGGAAGTTGAAGGAGGCTGGAGCTATTGTAATCGGAAAGACGAATATGGATGAATTCGGGATGGGGAGCACAACTGAAGGCTCGGGCTTTCAGGTTAAAGTTCTTTTCTCATTACTACCACGTTCTTCCACGTGTTCTTCAAGCGAATAAGAACTTCTTTTTAGTTGGTGCAGTTTGCATTTTGTGGTCATAAACTAAAACCACTGATGCAAAATGTGTCAATGTACATTTAAGAAATGTGTCGTTAATAGAAAAATTATGCTGCTTCACTTATCAGATTTTTGTCCTATTCAAACTATAAACTGATATAAATTGTCTAATAAATGATTAATTTCATAACAAGAAGCAATTCTCCAGCTGAATGGGAAGCAAATTCACTCTGAGTGGGCCAATAATGGCATACAATAGAAACATTCTGTTATTTCAGTTTTCAAGTGTTTGTTATGCTAGCTAGAGTCAGATTTTTGTTAATAAAAAACTGAAACTGGCCTTTTTAAGCTACGGACATGGAGCAAGGCAAGAAAAGAGATGAAAACATACCATTTAGTTTAATTTGGTGTCTACTTTGCTTCTGCTTAACCTAAATTGACCTACTCTCTGACTACGAAATCTTGGAATCCTACTCCTTTTCTCCCCTAAAATGTTCTTACAGTAGTGTGACTTAGCTGGTTCACACTTTTTACTTAGGTGGGCTTCCTGTGTGATGATTGTTCCTGCATATTGCCTGAGCAAGATTAGAATAGAGTGATTTAGCTCTCAAGCTAAATGTAGAGTCCACATAATCCCATGTGTCTCAATCGGATTGATGTTTGTATATCTCTGTCAGTGTTGATGATGTGTCTTTGATTATGTTTGCCATGCATTTAGTTGAGGATCAAATATGAAGTGAAATCTTTGCAATATGTGTCAGAGTAATTTCTGGACATATTGGTGTCAAAGTTGCCCACCAGGCCTCTAAATTCGCTTAAAAATGTGTTGTGACTTGTGAGTGTAAAAATAGGGTTTCCTTCAATTAATATGACACATTAAATTGGGAAATCTATATTGTAATACCTTCTAATCTAACAATGAAGATGCTGTATCTCGTGTGGATTAATTGTTAATCTTTCTGAATTTTTGATTAAAATATGCCTTCTCAAATGAGTGACTAATTCTTGTTAGAACCTTTTCATCTGTTAAAATCTTAAAGATTTGTATATCCTTGTAGAATAGATATTTTTCTTAGAATCACAACTCGTACAAAATGTGAGAGCAGAACCACTTTATACGACAGCCAATACATGCAACAAAAATGATACTCTTGATAATTATTGTTATTATTATTTCTTTTCATTGTCAGTAAATTCTGTATGGTTAGGTACAATACACAGGTCCTGTCTCGCAATTCTCTGATGGCGTTGGGCTTCTTTTTTAAATGCCATTTTAGATGCTTCCGAACTCATGAAAAAGGTTTTCTAGAATTATCAATAAACACTGTTTAAATCAGCAGTTCATGTTTTGATGATCCTATTAAGATTTGCTGGGATACAAATTAATTTTTTCATATTAGTTCAGGAATTAACAATATTTTATGCATTTATGTTGCTATGTGAACATCCTTTTTCTCATAGGTCTCAGCAAACCCTTGGGACATCTCACGTGTGCCTGGAGGATCATCAGGGGGTTCTGCTGCTGCTGTTTCAGCTAAGCAGTGTGTCGTGTCTTTAGGAAGCGATACTGGTGGTAGTGTGAGGCAGCCAGCATCATTCTGTGGTGTTGTTGGGCTCAAACCAACTTATGGGCGTGTTTCCCGATTTGGACTCATGGCATATGCGTCATCTTTGGATGTCATTGGATGCTTTGGAGCATCAGTCATTGATTCCGCCATTGTTCTAAATGTGGTGTCTGGTCATGACAGATTTGATTCAACTAGTAGCACACATGTGAGCTTTAGAAACTTTCTTATTCTTAATCCTTCCTAACTGATGTTCTTTTGGCATTTTTTTTTATTTCTCTTTTTTTTTTCAGAAAAAACAGAAAGTCACATAGTGTTTTGCTATTACTCGATAATGTAATAATTGTTAGCATGTTTGCTATTTTTAACTCATTACCTTTTCATCTGCTCGACAGGAAGTTCCTGACTATGCATCTTTTCTGATGTCAACTGATCAATTTGAGTCTAAACCTTTGAAAGGACTAAAAGTTGGCATGATTAGGGAGACTATGGGTGATGGCGTTGATGTGGGAGTGATCTCCTCAATCAAAGCTGCTGCTTTACACTTGGAAGAACTAGGTGCTACAATAACAGAGGTTGCTTCGGTTTGATTAATTTTCCATTCTACTATGAATATTTCATATCTTCATTTCAGTAGTGATATAGTTTATGTAAGCATTTTTCCGAGCTATATACTAGAGACTTCAGTATTAGCATAAATAGTCTCATGAGTATTCTATTGCAGGTATCACTGCCCTCGTTTTCTCTTGGGCTTCCAGCTTACTACATCTTAGCATCTTCTGAAGCTTCCTCAAATTTGTCACGCTATGATGGTGTAAGGTAATTCTTTGCTTATATTACTTTTTATATCATCCCAAGTGTTCTTATACTTTTCTAGATCACAACTAGATATGGGAATCGTGCTACAGTTGATGAGTTAAACTCATTATATGGAGACTCCCGAGCTGATGGATTGGGACCTGAGGTATATGACTGTTTTTTCTTGTCATATCCAGAGCAACAAGACACTATTCAATTGCTTACTCTTAATATATGGTAGTTTACTTCTTAAGCCTTATGTAATATGATAATCTCTGAATTCAACCATGGTTTTCAAAGTAAATTGGCCTTATAAAGGAACTGTTGGCGAAGAACTATGAATTCATATACCAATTCAAGTGTTAAAGGATTAGCTTAGACTTAAAAATATAAGAACATCATTATACTATATATTGTTTGATGCTTCAAAGCCTATAAGGTTTAACCACAGTTCTAGTCTCATGCCCCAATGAAAAATGGTAACGGTTTCATTAGACTTTGACATCCACTGTATTTTGCCTTGTATGAAATTCAGTGGGAGATAAGATTCATGTAGTTAATCCTAAATATTTGTCACCAACACTGCCTATTTACATTGATGTTTGAACTCACTTGTCATGTGAACTGTGAAGTTTTTGACTCATTCACATAAGTCCAATGAGAGGGAATCATGTTTCTCTTCATGAATTTGCATTTTCCTAGGAAGACAATTCACTTTGTCTAAAGCTTGCTTGGTTTGCTTTGGGTGAAAGTTTGGGCATGCTGTAAAATTCATCAAATCTTGATGTTGGAAGGAATCCATAGTTAATGTCAATTCAGATGGTAGAGTTGGACCAAAATGACCAAGCTCATTGAATGTTTTCTCTCCATTTATCTACCATCAATTCTGTAACTTTTTCCCAAAAAAAAAAAGGTTTGATTAACTATATCCATTATTGCATTGCAATTTACAGACTTTATCGAATTTTCAAAGTATTATCTTTTCTTAAGCTATGCAATCAGTTCCTCCAATGCCCATTATAGCAAACAGAACCAAGTTCAAACAGTTCTCAGCATTAAGAAAACAAAGGTCTTTTTGCGCTAGTTTTTTTTTTTACAGAAAATATTTATAGCTTAGTCTTGACTGAACTCAAGTGAGAATCTCACATGCCGCAGCTTTCTTGCAAAAACCAATATTACCACAGGGTCTTTCATGTGTTGGTTTAACTTGGAGGCTCATCTATTATGTATATGGATTCATGCTATTGAAAGTTAGAACAGATTGCATATTTATGTAGGTAAAAATGAGAATTTTGATGGGAACATATGCACTATCTGCTGGATACTATGATGCATATTACAAGCGTGCTCAGAAGGTACATAAAAAACTTCTGCTTTCATCCTTATAAAGATCTCGAAGGATCATAGAGAAAAAATTATTTTTTAATGCCATATAGGTGAGGACATTGATTCAGAAAAGCTTCAAGGATGCATTGGAGAAAATGGATATTCTTGTCTCACCTGCAGTACCATCACCTGCTTATAAAATTGGTAAGTTGTTTGATAATTTCTGCTAGTTGCTAACTGTTTTCCTCCCTTGCTCATCCCATGTAACTTTTATAGGAGAAAAGGTCAATGATCCTCTGGCTATGTATGCAGGCGACATCATGACTGTATGAATCTTGATTCTCATTAGTTACGTATGTTCAATTTAAACATTATTGTCTCAATATGGATGATACTATTACAGCTTCATATATTACACTTTAACCTCATGAGTATTTCTTTAGTCGGATATCTTTATGTTCATTGTCATTTTTATTTGGCAATACAGAGAAAATTGTAGTTCTGTTTGTTCACATTTAGTAACAGAGGATGTAAAGTCTATAGCAGTAAATTTCATAATAAACATATAAAATTGACTTTTGAAGATTAAAAATTTGCAGCTATGTGCTTTATACATTTAAACAGTATGCACGAGATTGCCATTGAGATTGCAACTGGCCTAGAGTTCAAAAATTGAGATTGCAACTGTTCTAGGGTTCAAAGATTGAGATTGAAATGATTATTCAATCTACAAATGAAGATAGAGGTTTTAGCTTGCCAACCAAACTCCTTCAATATTGTGGAAATCTCTCTGTCTATATATATATCCATTCACTTTAAAAATGTTGCCATGCTTCTCCTATATTGATCCCCTGCCCCTACGCTTCTTGGATTCTTAATTTTTGGTGATTCTTCTTCTCCACCCCTATTTTTATTTTTTCTTCTTTGGTGCATTCCTTCGTTAGATCAGTGCCCACTTGTACTAATCACTAAACAGGAGAATACAGATCCAAGTTTGACCGGCCATTAGCATGGACTAGTGTTTTGAAACTTGATTCTAACTCTAATTTGTTTTTTATTTGATTTATGAAAATTCTCATATGAGCCATGTTACTTTTTGGAGTAGATGTCTAGTATTAAGCTGGACGAGGTCCACAAAACCTACTCTAAATTATCTTATGATGCCATAGTCAATTATCATGCTACAAAATTTGCATTAAGTTGTAGGCACTTATCTAGCCCCCGAGGCATAGTTGAGTTGGTTATGACGGAGCAAAGTTGCTGAAGTGGGCAAGAGTCGAATCTCGGCGAAGTCGAGACAATGTCTTCTTCTGTCGTGGCCAACTCCAGCTTCCCGATTTATCTCCTCACAGATGGTTGTGATGCCGATCGTATGAAGCCACTGGGGTGGCGGATTTCACCTTTTGTTGAAGAAGTAGACACTTACCTTGTTTTTGGTTGTACCACATATTTGGTATAAGTCTGTGTACCTGCCCTCACCCTCAGATTTAACCATACATTTTGAAACAAACCTAGGTTAAACTCTTTTTATGGCAAAAAAATCAGCTTGAAGTTTAGTTAGTGGAAGGAATTTAGCCGATTCTTGATACCCTGTTAATTTTTAATATTCCTGCCCATGTAGCTGCTGACACTGCCACATCATCTCAAACCATTAGATTTTAAATCCAAACTAGACACTATTAGATTATGCATGAGTTTTGGTTAGGCTCAGTCAATTGATTTGTTTTATTCTTACTACTAGTCTTTCCAGATGACCAATTTATGTTTATTTCTACCGATTCATTGAGATAACATGCTCTCTTTCTCCCTCTTTGTTCTCTGTTAGACACGGTAATGCCCTTTTCCTTTTGCGAGCAGTGTACTTGTTCATGCAGGTGAATGTTAACTTGGCTGGGCTCCCTGCACTAGTCGTGCCATGTGGGTTTGTCGAAGGTGGAAGTGCAGGTCTTCCTGTCGGCCTTCAAATGATTGGCTCTTCCTTCAGTGAGGTGAGATTTATAACAATACTGATGTTCTCAAAAACCTGTCAACCTCATATTAACCTCAACTTTTAGGGGCCGACTAAATCTTATCTGCTATTATTATTACATCATCATCCTTCAAGTGTACCTTCATCTCGCACTCTCTATTGGAACACCTTTCCATCGACTTCTGTTTTTCTCAGTGAAATACTAGATAAATTGGTCGTTGAGTAAAAGAGAACATATAACCATTAAATCAACTTTGGTATTGCAGGAGAAGTTGCTGAGAATTGGTCATGTATTTGAGCAAACACTTCAAAACTACAGATTTGTTCCGCCATTGTTAACGGAATGAAGGACTTGATCCATGATGGTGTGATGGTAGAACCTCCACAAAAATCCTGAATCATCAGGAATGATGCATCACACAATACTGTGATCTTCCTATATATGAATTCCAACCAAATTGATTTTTTGTCTACTCCACATCAAGTTTCAGCTTGTGAAGATGCATTTTGGTGGTCACCTAATGCTTCTCCTATTTATCCTGATGGAGATTTCTTCTTTATTTGTCAATAACTGTAAAGTTTAATTTCTCCAAAAAATCATATACTATGCCTTGGCTAGCTCAGTTTAGTTACAGTTCACTTCTAAAGAAAATCTAATAATATCATATCGTGCCAACAAAACTGGTTATGTGTGATAATTTAAATAAATTTTATTTTATTTTTATTATTGTTAATTAATTTTTTTTATCTTTTTCTTTCTTGTTTGACGTACGTATTTATGATAATTTCTTGGGATAGATATTGCCTTGCAAATTAACTTGTTGCCTACATTCCATATTTAGTACACTGTTGTGAGCATTATCTTTTTTGCTATGTTTTTCCATGAGGTTCCTCAAGCTTCTTTTTCCATCCATTTGAGAGCTTGTTTAGTGTTGTTATATGTCATTTGAGTGCTTTTGAATTCACAGCCAAAGAATAGGTGATTGGTTTCCTTGTTAAAGAATTCACATCGACCATCCATCTCCTGGAAAATAATGTGATTACAGGTGAGCAACTGGTCCTTCACACCCAACTACCATCTCCTGGATAATAATGTCATCACAGGTGAGCAACTGGTCCTTCACACCCAACTGTAGGATGAACGAGTGTTTGAGGATCAAATAGGTGCTCTAGATGTCGTTCATGCATGGTGTCCTCCTGCTCTTCAGTCGGAAGAAACCATATGCTCTTACACCAGTTCGATGGTAGTTGCATTGTCACACTTTCTTGTCCAGACGATCCTGCGATAGTGTTCTTGATTTCTACTATCCTTTTGAATAGAGAGGAGTCTAGTGGGTAATTGGAATTATTCAAGGCATTGGAGGTATTCTTAAAAAAATAGAAAATACTATTTTGGCTCCATGGGTATAATATAAGTGCATAAGTTGGGATTCAAATTTATCTGATAGACGAATCAGGAAAAAGATGGTTTATTTTCCGGATTAATCAAACAAAGTTCGGATACTTGGGGTTACTAAAATACACACACAAGATCTGAAGTAGTGCTTCAGGATGCTTGTAGCAGTTCCCTTATATCGTATCCTTGAATCTGTACACAACAAGAAATGTGTTAACAAGTAAACTTTTTTTTTCTTAAACTATTCAAAATTTGAGTTGTGCCAGTGTATAACATTTTTCAAGATTTTTTTATTATTAAAAGATCAACTATTTTTCTAATTTGGCTATAATAATACAAGGAAAGTATTTTTCTTATCCTTTTCCCTTGTGCTTTGTGGCAGCTAGTTATGTTGAGTGAGGTGAATGGACAGAGAGTTGGAACACATGGAAGAAAATAACTTCTACTTGAAGGTGGAAATGATTTTCCTCCCCAAATGCTCGTATTTTCCATTACAAATGCTGATTAAACATATATTTTACTCCTATCAATGACAGTAAAAGATGAGCAAACGAACAAAGAAACTAAATCACATATGCTGAATACCTGAAGGAATGTGAGCAATAAGATGACTCCTGAGTTCCATAGTGCATGTATTGTTATAGGTGTCAGTAGATTATGAGTTTGAGCATATGAAAACCCCAAAGCAGTCCCTGTTCAAAGCCACAGAACATTAAAAACAATCATTATGACCAAGGAATGTCAAAGAACCTTAAGTTCGTCTATTAAACTGATAACTAAACCTATTCCTACTTTGTTTTAATATGCTTAGAGCAAGACACCAATCTTCTGTAATATGGTGAGTTTGTAAAATGTTAATGGAAGTTTCTTACAGTTAATTAAAGTTAACAAAAATCTCACAAGGTTTGTCCATACCTTGTGTACAAAAGTTTCATGTTTTTTTTGTCCATACCGACATCAAACCTTTTTATTGCTCAAGTAGTTCCAAGATTAACTTGTCGATCCAAGTGTTAAGTAATGTGTTGGGTTTGATAGATGTTTTGCTATCTTTCCTTTGTAGAACAGAACAACTTGAGTCAAGTTACTACCTAAAACAAACAGTTGAGGAAATTCTCCTGGAGTGAGATGAGCAATGGCAAATATTGCAGCAGTTATAAGCACAGAAACTGGTGTTGGCAAGCTGCATAAAAAAAATTGGAAAATTCAAAATGGATGAATTAGAGTATGTTCTAGGAAGGCAACGAGTAAAAGAATTTTAGGAAGGCAACAAGTTTCTGTTTGTCTAGTTATCCTTTCCCAGTCTTTCCTGTTTTGGCTACAATATCAAGATAAATTGGTTGCGTGACCATTTCCAACTCAAAACATACAGCAACAGATGCTTCCAAAGAATTAGAACATGCAATTATCTCTATATGCAAATCCTTACAAATCAGATAAAGTGGTTTTCAATGTTTCTCAACTGAAATTGTGCCACAAAAAACTCTTAACATTAGTATGTCTGATCAAGTCAGAGCACCACCTGATCCTTACTGATTTATATCAGATTAGGTCTCAATAATTCTCTAGTTCAAAAGATCATATTCAGTTTTACATCTAGGGCTAATACACAAATACATGATAGGAGCATGACAGGAGATTTGAGTAATCAAACTATGGTCGACTCTCCAGAATGTTGTCCAACAATGAATCAATTTAAAGCACAAAGCAAATTTCCTCGTGTGAAATCAAACTAAGCCATACAAAATCTCAAAAATCTATGTAGAAATAAATGAAGGAAATTGATGCATCTATTTTATTGACACTAAATGATAATAACATATATAAGCAACAAATCTCTACATAAACAGATAATCAACACAGTTGTGCTGGAAATTGGAATTAACAAGCACACGAGCAGAGGAAATAGCAGGACAGGGAATATACTATTTAGTTAGCGACACCATGAGAAATCCCCTGAAGACAGTTTCCTCAAGAACTGGAGCTAAAATCCCAGTAATGCCCACAAGAAATGCAGTGCTGCCAAAATGGATTTCAAATAGTTAGTCATTTTATCCTTGACTTTTTTTATCTTTAGCTAAGAAATAAGCTACAAGAAACAATACCTGACACCTGAAGAGCCAATCAATGGCAATAAGCGAATTAAGGCATCAGTCTGCCACCAAATTATGCAATAAATTCAGAATCTCTTAAATAATTATGAAATAACATAGTAATCGTGTGGTTGAGAGATTATAACACAATTTATTGAGAATTCAAGTGTATTATAACACAATCATTATGAATTATGAAGTATATATAAATGGAGGTTAAGAGTTAAGACAATAGAATAACACAATTTATTGAGAATTCAAGTGTAAAACCAATATCAAGGGACACTTTCAGCATATTCTCAAAACTTTACTTTTTCAAAAAAAAAAACCTTGAATAATTCCAACTTACCCATCATCAATAGTCCACAAAATAACAATCCACGATCCAATATGATTTATATCAGAGCCAGGTTTGGTTTTTCGGGGTTAGTGTTGCATTTTAGTTGTGGCGTATGATGGTTCGGTCTATCTGATACCACAATTTAGTGGTATCAGAGCGTAACATTACGATCTATATTTAGTTTTCTGGATTTGTCGCTGCATTCTTTGGGTCTATCTGATACCTTATTAGATCAGGTTAGAATTTTCGGAGTTTACAAATTTTTGGAGTTTATTGACACCAATTTATTTGGTAATTGGTGTTAGGAAAAAAAAAAAGGTATAAGGTGCCTAATTGATTTTGGTGTTTCGGATTTTTGTTTTGGAGTCGTTATTGCGACAAGGTCGTGTGTTGGGACTAGGCGGCAACAAGGCATCTCCAGACGACAATAGGTAAAATGTTAAATCTAGCAACTTAGTATCATTTGCAATACTTGGTAAATTTTTTTTTTTACAGATATGATACTATATTGTTCTGACAAGGTGTTGAAATTATGATCAAGGATTCCATTACCATGATGTCAGTTAAAATAGCTGAAGGATAATAAGACATAAAGAAACTTCTAAAGAAAAGGTTCTTATTGACGAAAGCACAACCAATCATTGCCTCCAAGTGGCCATAGTGACGAATCTGGATGGCATTCAAACCAAAGTGTCGATTTATTTCTATACATCTTGAAAGAACCCTTATACTGAACTGAACTACGATCGAACTAAAAGAGATGAGGTAACCGATCATTTGTGACTTGCTCATTCATAATATGGCAAGTCTTCCTCATCAATTAAACTTAGATAACAAAGTAGTGACTTGCTAGGCAAAGGGATTAGCTGGATTCCCCAAACACTATAAATGGAGATTTGGCTAACTCTATGGATTTATCTGTTGCTTGAGTTTAACTCAACTCAAGGATGTTTAACTATATCCTGTACACCCTGCGGTATGTAGAGACACCTCTTAAGAACCTGAGTGAAGCCTAGTGACGCAAAGTGGCTTCTTTTGATATGCTCAACCCTTTGTCATATGCTTCAAATTCAAAGTATCAGGAATAAGATAGGTTGAGCCTTGGAAGGTAGAACAACCATATTGTTAGAAACTAGTGTAAGCTATAAGTTTTTGAGTGCATCATTAGATTCTTAGGTACCATGCAAGACTTGTTAGAAAATATATGGTTTATTTTGTAATCAACATTAAAAAAAAAAAAAAAAAAAAAAATTTGGGCACTGGTATTTCCTCACTGGGAACTTGTTGTACCGATAATTAACCAAGTACGGCTATGTCCCGGACTTGTCTATAGTGTGGTTGCATGTGTAGGCCTTGATACCAAGTAGAAGCAGGGAGTGGATTAGCCAGTAACTATGCCTCTTTAGGTTCCTGCATAGACTGTGTATCAGGTGATACTTTGGCTGCATTACTGGAGCTGATGGAAGCCATCGAGGACTTCCTCTTTGCAACTGTAGATCTTGTTATAATTGTTCGTGGAGCTGCATCTGGTTCCATCGGTTGCACCATAGTTCTGGCCGAGTTTCTAGGGATAGCACCTAGAGCTTCTGGGGCTAATACTGAATTCAGACAATCTGGTTGTTAGGTTTGTGTAGGTAGGGGATGTGCCAACTCTTAATGTGGATTATGACCATCAGTACTTCGAATTGGAAAAGCTAGTTAGATAGGTTTAAACAAATAGTTAAAGCAAGGGAGTTATGGTCAAAGAGGAGTGACTGATAAAGTGGTATGGTATCTTGAAGATGTTGCTTATACTAGATTTTTGTAGAATACTAGGGTGCATACTATACATAATATTTAACTGCTGAAGGGTATAATTTTATCTTTCACAGAAAATACATAGTTTTCAAAGTAGAAAATGTTTGCTTATAGCTTTGTTTTCCAATTCGTCCATTATAATTTTTTTTTAAATATATATATATATATAATTTAATTAGTGAGAAGCCATGTGAAGTTATTGATCTACAAATATTATTTGATGCTCTATCCTTCTCAAGTTCCTTGGGTGAAAACTCTGAAGCTTCAAGGAGTCAGAGCTCTAATACTAAACCTGGAAATTGAATTCTGGAGACTTGTTGCACTTGAACTCTAGTTCTGAATGCAGAAGTTGCAGCCAATTGTAATTCTAGACTTTCACCAATAACAACTTCAAATTAAGCTCTTGTTAGCCTAGTTGCAAGTTGTGTCCTTGGATAAGTTAAAACTCCCTATACCTTTGATACCTTCTGCTAAGCTGATTTCTCCATTGACTTAAGCTGGAATTTCCTTGAATCAAAATTTTGAAGCAGAAGTAAAAAGAGAAAACCTATAGAGAAAACTTTTGAATTGATGTTTCAACTTGGTATTTGGTGTGCCAAGTTCTTTGGCAATCTCGGACCAAAGAGAACCTTGAGAGAAACTATTGCCATCTTAGTGCTAAATGGTAACATCTTCCGAATAAGAACCTTCATGAGTCAGGTTTGAAATTCTTCAGAACCTCAAATTCTGAAACTAAAGTGTGATGCAACAAAAGTTTAGAAATCAGTCTATTTTTGGAATGGTTGATGATGCTATTTTCCTGGTAGATAGAGATAAAGGAAATGTAGGAAGTTCTTAAACTTGAATTCTGAATTCTAGAATTCTGATTTCTAATTGAATTCATTGAGTACTAGTTGAATTCTTTGGCAATGTAGGCCATCTTGATAAAGCTGAAGATGTTCTAGAGGAAATGAGAGAGTATGGATGTTATCCTGATGCTGTTGCATACAATGCAGCCATTCGAAACTTCTGCATCGCAAAAAGGCTTCGAAGTGCCTCTTCTTTGATGGATAAGATGACGAAGAGAGGGTTATCTCCAAATGCCACAAGCTATAAATTATTCTTCAGGTGCTTCTTTTGGGCTAATATAATGACCTAAGGGAATCCTGGAGGCTTTACTAGAGGATGAAGATAAAGGGATGGTTGCCCAACACGCAGTCTTGCATGTTTCTCATAAGATTATTCTACCAGCAGGAGAATGTATAAATGACTCGAGCTTTGGAATGATATGGTGCATAACTGATTCGGTTCATTCACGTTTGCCTCTGACGTATGGATTGATCTGATATGCGACACAGGAAAATTAGATAAGGCTGAGCAGTGCTTCATGCATATGATTGAGAAAGGGCAGAAGCTAAGCATTTTGTCTTTATGAAGCATTAAGGTTGGATGGAACTGATAAACAGGAAAGATTCTATAAAGAATCTATCAAACAAGATGTGAACTACAAGGAGGTTCCCATCTGTATTTTGGATAAAAAGGAAGGACAATTGCGAAGTAAGACCATCCGGCTCGTTAAGATTGAATGACGACATCATTCTGACGAGGAGGTTACCTGGGAGCTCGAGGATACGATTCGAGTTCGATACCCCTACCTCTTCACTGAGGTATGTATGTAGTTACGTTCAGCATGTATACTTCATATCAAGTTTAGTATTTGCTGATAGTAATGCCGAAATTTGGGGACCAAATTTTTATTAGTGGGGGAGAATGTAAAATACGGTAAAAAAAAAAAAAGAGAAAAAAAAGGGATTAATGGATTTCGGGTTTGAAAACCCGAAACCCATTAGGAATCCATATTCCCTACGGCGTTACTTCTTCCACTCAGAAACGCTCGAGCGTTTCTTCCCCTTCGCCGAAACCGGCGAAACGCTCCCTCCTTCACTTCATCGCCTGCAGCCAAGGAAGCCAACTGCGATTCCTCTCCTCCCACGCAATCGCTCCGACCGGCGTGAGGTTTTCTCCCTGCAGCGACAGCCTTCCCTCTCCTCTCCCCGTTCTTTTTCCTTCGGCTGTTTTCTTTCCAGCCGCGACAAAGGGAAAGGGGCGAGATCGGAGTTTTTCCCCTGTTCTGACAAAGAGAAGAGGACGAAGGTGAGAACAGCGAACCCTAGTCGTGAAGGGATCCTCTCGCGCGTTTCGGTTGCGTGCTGTTTTGGTTTTGGCTGTGGGTTTCCGGAGAAACTCTTCCACCGAGATCCGGTGGTGGATTAGGGCTCGGATCAATCTTGTCTGGTAAGGGTTGAAATTCTTATTGGGTGTGATGGATCCCTTTTGGTTTTTGGGGATTTTCGGTTGGATTTCTGAAGGTTGCTTTGATTCGGCAGATCGATCGGCGGAGCGTGGCGATTCTGGATCACAGCGGGTTGGATCTGGGCAGAGCGTGCTAGGGCTTTTGATCCATTAGGTAAACATTGTTATGGCTTTGCTGGATTTATTGGGTTATCTCCTGATTAGCAATGAAGTTAAGGAATCAAGTGGTTATATGAAACCTTGCTTTCTGAGAATGGTCGGCCTGGTCTAGGCTTGTTCTTATGGCATGTCCATTGGATTATTTGGTTCCTTTACATGCATCTGTAAACAGAGTATAAGACAAGAGAAGAAATGTTAAAAATATTGAGGAATATTAATGAGTAATGATACAGCAAGCTAATTATGAGAGTAGCTAGTTTTTAAAGATGTAATATGTTGATTATGCATTTATAAGGATAAGTTCAATCTTAAAAAGCTTCCTAGCATTGACGGTGGACATCAGTGTCAATAACACAGTATTAGGAAACAATGAACTGGGTTTGATCATTAATGGTTAGATGGGGGTCGATAATCCATTAATTGGATTTATTAGCTAAAAGGGGATGAATTTCGATGGATTTAGTTGGATTAAATTATGGGATTTAGTTACTGTTAATTTAATACAGTATAATATTAGTAAGCGTTGTATTGTTGGTTATTCTAATTACAGGACAGTGAACTGGAGTTCTAGACGGAGGTTCTTTTCTGACACGGACCACTTTTGAAGGCGGGTATTTTATTGTGATATGTATAGATTACTATTACTGGCAGTAATTTTGTTTGCTTACATATGTCTATGTTGAGCATTTATCACCTCTTGTTATTGGTACCATGCTGTTATCTACTATTCATTTGGCATATTAGCATCTTGATAGATTTACTGTTCATTGGATATATGTCATCTTATTTCTGTTGCATATACTATGGTTACGTAGCATCTCTGCATTATTACATGCTGGCCAGCATTCTGTCCACTCGGTCACGCAGTAGCAGTGACGTCAGAGTGCACAGAGGTCACCACCATATCCACGCGACCTCACCATTTGAGTGTGATGGATCAGACGGGCATAGTTCCCACGCGACCTCACATATGGGTGATGGATCAGACGGGTATGATATAGTTCCCACGCGACCTCACCATTTGAGTGTGATGGATCAGACGGGCATAGTTCCCACGCGACCTCACATATGGGTGATGGATCAGACGGGCATCAGGGTGACCAGGACATGTCATATCTACATGTTGCATATTGCATGATTACACTTGCCTTTGGTTATGTTTACTGTATTTGGTTATTGCACATGTTTGACATGCACTTACAGGAGGCTTATATATTTGTTATGGACTACTTTACATGGTTATCGGGTACTAGTATGTACACTTCTTTTTGTTTTTCAGTTATGCATTCTTATTACCTTCAGTAGATTATACATGCATGACTATTACTGCTAGGGATAGTTTATTATACATGTCCACTATATACCCGCTGAGTTCTTTGAACTCATCCCGTTGGATTTATTTTTTCTTTCAGGTTGATGTCAGTCTGGAGAGAGCCGCCCTGCTAGTCCCATGTACTTCTGGAGTTTACTCTCATTTCAGTTTTTTTTGGATTGGGTACTTTGGTTGTTTTTCTCAGGTTTTCTCTTTGGTATACCTATTGAATATGTTTCTACGCTAGAGTGTGGATCAGCTTATATAGTTATATCTATGTTATGGTGTGTATGTGTATGGTGGCATTGTTATCATTTTATTTTGTTTATTTATTGTTATAAAACCATAGATTGTTATGGATAGGCCGTGTTGGCCTTATTGTATATATATGTATTCAGGGTAATTGTCAGCGTTACAGGGGAGATGCTGTCGAAATTTTCGGTCAGCCATCTCCCGGGGCGTGACATGATTCAATAATTCACAAAAATGATTCAAGATATGAACCTCAATTTGAGAACCTTGGTTCCATTCAATCTTGTTGACACTTATAATATGACCCTTACTGTTGCAAGACAATTTGTAAGATTGCTAACTAAGTATAACAAAGATTTTGCAAAATTCAGACAAAAATGAAAACATATAATTATCCTAATCCACAAGTAGAAAGAGAAAAAACAAGTTTAACAAAAGAAAGAGAAACATGAGAAAAGAACTGTGTGAAGGCATTAATCAAGTCATGTTTCCTTTAACCAAAATGGACACTAGAAAGAAATATATAAGAAAATTTTCATTTTTAAGAGTAAAATTTTGTATGTGGTTGCATTTTCTAGTGCATGGAATAATGACAATTTGGAACACAAAGGATGAAAAAAAACTCTTTGTAGCACTACTTAGTAGAAGTCTCAAATGGGCAGAGCTGCACACGACCTAATCTGGCTCAGAAATGAATGGGTTGATTCAAACTGAGACACCAAGCAAATGAGCCTGCTCAACTAGTGCACAGTATGCCCAAATGCAAGGCTGATTGCCATGCCTTATATATGTATATTGCTCATGTTGGGTATGGTATGTTTCATTGCCATGCCTACTATTTGGCTATTTAGGTACATAATCCAAGAAGCTGTTTCACAATCAACCAACATTCTTAATGAACTTTTGTAGCTTGAATCAATTTTGAGAAAATAATAGATTTCTTTAAGCCAATAAAATTCCCGATAGCATAACTGCAGCTAATGCTAGGTTGAACTATTTATGACAACTTGCAATTGGAAGGGAAAATTCCTGACCATTATGGAAGTAAATTAAATACTCTTAAAATTAGGAAAAACTAAAGCAGATAATAGAAATGATTTCATTTAACCATCCAAACATATGATCATAGACAATATCTAACCTCTCTTTGTGGGTTTTCACCATGAAATATATTCAAGGTTGCACCAGTGACAGCAATAGCAATTAGTGCACCTAGGAGACCAATACCTGCCCAGAGGAGCCAGCCATCCCCAAGATCAAATGGTTTGGTAAGATCTGAGAATTTAATAACATATCCATCAGCAAATGATGTTCAAAATCATCTATCAATTTCTTCTTTCATTGTTTTCTACTTATTGGAGAATAATTATGCATGCTGATCACCTGAAAACACAAACAACAAGTAGTGTGATTCTGTGATGCATGTAATAAGAGGTGTGCTTCCTACAGTAATCATGTTAGTTGGTGGCTTATGTTGAAAGAGCAGTTACATGAGTTAAATGCAAGAAATACTTGCAGTGCATAACTTAAGGGAAAAAAAGAAACATTAAACGTGATAAGAACAAAAACAAAAAAAGATCCATCAAGAATTTTGCTTATTATTCCAAGCAATGTCTCATAGAAGTTTGCTTTTCCCCTTTTTAGAAAATGTCAAATTGCTTGTATTTTTTTGCAATGCAATCCACATAGAAGTATTGTGAAGCTATTTATATGTACTATAGAGATGTAGATCTTAGATCAAGTGCAATGGTAAGAGACAAAAGATGCACAAGAACTCACCGTAGCGAAACAGATCATTTGGAAGTGGCTCAAAGCTCTTGGTAATGCCAAATATCACCCCTAGCACAACAGCTGTTACAGATCTGTCCAATTAATATTTGAAGAATAAAAATCATTTTGAGCTACAGAACTCTAACAGTTACCAAAGAAATGTATCATGTACTAAGAGACTGAGGATATCGACACATACAGTTGGCCAGCAAACAACAATTCTGCTTTCTGATCCAAACTCATTTCCCTGCCTTCGAAACCAAAATATGGAAGAAGTGATGCCTCTAATGACCCTGTAAGGAGAACGCTGTCTGGAAAATTTTCAGTTTCAATGAGTTGGTAAATATGAAACAAACAGAAATTATTTCAACTTGTGGAGAGAAGTAGAAGAAAAAAAAATCAAAACATATTTGTCAGTTACTTTATCTCATGAATCAGTCTTGATTACATGATCACATCAAGCCAGGACAATTACAAGAATTTTAAGTTCACAAAGGACTCGAGAGAAAAACCAGTCTTTTTTCCTTTCTTTCAATTTTCCCCTCCTTTTTCTTTTCTTCCAAAAGAACAAAGATTTATGACTATCCAATAACTTCCACGTCAACTTTACCAAAAGATCCAGAAATGTAACTGAACTGAAGCGTAGATGAAAACTAGCAAAAGCCACAAAACAAATGCTATAAAGGTATATACCTCAGTCCGCATGCCAACATAGTAAGTGTAATAGTCGGCCAGCTCCAAGGCACATCCCACCGATGGAGGACTCGCCATTTCACCTCTGAAACCTGTGCAAACTAAAGAGTTTTATGGGGAATGCATAGGATAGAAGACTATTTCAGCTTGACAAATCTCATGGGATAGTTAAAAATGATTCCTTTTGCAGAAGATCGTATCATTTTTAAACATACAGGATCAAAAAAATAGTGTTAAGATACTCCCCAGAAATTCTAAACCCTATTCAGTTTACAAAATCGACCCATTCTGCAAGAAAGGGTAAAAAATCCGAACTGCAAAGTGAAATTCCCACAACATTCTAACCTCAGAAGCCCCAATCAAACTCGAATCCACGAACGGGAGGGGGAAGACGATACCTGCTTATCCCCGGAAGATGCGGGCTTCAGCTTGTCGTCAGCGCTAAAGAAGCATGCGGTGGTGGCGAAGAAAAGCCGCTTCCTTCTGTCGCCACCTTCAAGTATCGGCACCCGTTTTGGTTCACGGAGGACCGGGACGCGAGAGGAAACGGCAACCCGTCGAACAAACAACAGGTCACGGCCTCTCGCAGCGACGACCCTCAGCCGGGCCGCCGAGAGCGGAGGCGGCGAAAAGAGGAGCGCCGAGGCCATTGAAAGCGGACAACTCCGTGGAGTTTCCAGATCCGACGGCCGGAGCCGAAGTGAAATAGGCGGATGGCGGCAGCGGAGAGGGAGAGGATGGAATGACGCCACGTGTCGGATGATCGATTGACGGTTATTAATTGTTCAACGTTAAAAATATGAAATAAATATAAAACCTTTTTTTTAAACAGGATTTTAATTTTTTTGTTTTTTTTTAAAAATAACAAGAGACTGTATTAATTTTTCATGAAAATATATTAAATTTAGGAATTTAACACTTTTATTTGAACCACAAGGGAGAGGTGGACCCTACACTGACCCCACTAGCCTTCTCTTTTATGATCGATTGTTGCCAAGTCAGCATTATCGGCTTTCATACCCACGATTCTGACGTCTATTCTAAGTGGGTCCCACCCTTTGTTTTGGCCAGTAGGGAGGGTATCAGTGTGAGTTGAGAGAAATTGAGTTCTTCATAAAATCCAAACGACATCTACCATGTCGTCCAGTAACAAATGGCCGCTCGCCACGTCATAATCCTACGATCTCTCTCCCATCCTGCCACGTGGCCATCCGCCGACCTCTTGTCTCTCTGCCTCTGCCTCTCCCTCTGCCTTTTTCACTCGCTTCTCTTTCGCTCCACTCCACTTCGTCCTGTCTTCGATTTTTCCGCCGCCGTCGCCGATCGCCGATCGCCGATCGCCGAGATCTACCCATGTCGGTTTCCTTCTCGCCTCCTCTAGTACCGGAAATCCTGTTCCTCCGTCCGGCAGTAGCCGGCCGTCTCCTCCCTCTTCCGCCCGTCAGGTACCACCTGTTGCCGAAGCTCAGCTTCCGGAGCCCCATCTTCCGATTCGTGCCGAGGTCGGCATCAGAAGATAGAGTCTCCGTCGCCGACATCCCTAGCGATCTGGACCGGTACCTGGGAAATGGGAATGGCCGCGGAGGCGGGTTAGAGTACGCGGAGGTGGTTGACGGGAGACAGAATGCCGGCGTAGAGGTAATACTGAATGGGAACGGCTCGAGCAATGGGAGTTTGGTGAATTACGGAACTGGGAACGGCGCGGCCGATACGGAAGTGGATGGGGGTTCTGAGGAAACGAAGAGGAAAGAGAGAGTTGAGGAGATTGGAAAGGAGGATGCTTGGTTCAAGAAGGGAGGGGAACAGCCACAGGTATGCTCCTCTTTAGTATTCTTGATCAAGTTTTGGTATCTCATAATTGCAAAACGGAGAATTGAGGGTGGCACCAAGGCATCAGTGTAATGAAGGATAGGAATCTCTTCATTTCCTACATTCAAGTATTTATATTTACTTATCACTACTTTCCTTTTGTAAAAAAAATAAAGAAACTTCATTTCCAAGAATTCCTACATTTTTGAGCCACCCTAACAGTGACCTTCTCGTGAAATAGTAGCATTCATTTTTTGAAATCAGATGGAATATAAAAAAAGGTAAACATGTTGATATGTGAGTTTGAAGCTAAAAGATTTTGAAGGACAAATTGTTCTTTTTTTGATGTTGTTGGAAGTGTCATTTCAATAAATAAAGTAATTCTGACCATCCGTTATTATTTCCTTGGCAACTATTTTAAATCTGCCCTATGTTATGACTGAATCACTTAGTTTATCCTACAGTTTTATCATCATTGGAGTAATCACAAATCTGATTGGTTTGCAGGACCTTTTACAATCCCAAATAAAAATCTTCAATTTCTCTCATAACTTTTGGACCTCTTAGGTGATTATCTTCCAAGCAAGAAATGAACCACTGAATCCTAACAGCTTGACTGTCTTCCGCCTGATCAATCTTATACTTTTCAGTGTTCTTGAATTCTTTTATTCCTCTGATGATTTTTTTTCCCATTCTTGCAGGTCTCTGTTGCTCCTGGTGGGCGTTGGAATAGGTTTAAAACTTATTCTACTATACAACGAACTTTGGAGATATGGGGTTTTGTTTTTGCATTTATTTTCAAGTCTTGGCTTAACAACCAGAAGTTCTCTTATCAAGGTGCGTTTCTTGAGTACTTGTTTAGAGTAAATAATTTGAAAACATATGTTTTCATGATAGTAAATTCTTTTGATGTAATAGATGAGATTTGACTCTTTGGGTGTAAGCTAATCTAAGTATCACTATGCTCAATATCACACCACAATATTATGGCATGTACATTTATCTATACTATTATAGTTGCATAGTTAGTCCCTTTTAACTTGGTGCATATGTGTATTTGGTTCTGACAGCATGCTTACATGTTTTTATGCTGGACTTTTAATTTATATTCGAGTTATACATTCTTTTTCAGAAGATACATAACTTTTTTAGAAAATGATAAAAACATGCAGGCCAAATTTAAATAGTTCTTAAAAAAATATAGTACTCCTTAAATGTGACCCATATTTGCAATGTTTTTCTTGTAATCATGTATATTTGCCTTCTACTTTGGTTGTTTGTCATGGTGTATAGAATTTTATGACTTACGCTATTTTTGGCTAAAGATCTGTTCAAATATATATAAGTGGTTCTTCCTCGGAGAAAAAAAAAACAGAGGCCTCACTGTTCCGTGCTCTGTGTCGTGCTAGTCTGTAGACGGAATGATAAATTCCACCAGTGCCGACTGGCATGGGTTGACATTTTATACTATGGACTGAAGAATTAGAGAAATAAGGATCATGTTTCTTAAGAGTTATTAGGTTATTCAGTTGAGCTATCTATTGTGTTTTAAAACATACATTGGCAATATGCAGGAGGAATGACAGAGGAGAAAAAGGTTTTGAGGAGAAAAGCCCTTGCTAAGTGGCTAAAGGAAGGTATTCTGAGATTGGGTCCCACATTCATCAAAGTAGGGCAACAATTTTCTACAAGGGTGGATATTCTTCCACAAGAATATGTTGATCAATTATCTGAACTTCAGGTAAGACTTTAGATTTTCTAGTTTAATGGAGCTTTTAAAGATAAACTGCTGCCATATATATGATTTTGGACAGATAATAAATTTTGTGTAAATGAGCTCCTTTACTCGAAATAACAATAAAATTATTATCTTACTTTTTTTGAGGGATATGATAATAGTTTTTTTTAATAAAAAATAAAAACTATGCCAAATTTCATGAGATTTCCTCTATACTAAATATGTAATTACAAACTTATTTTCAACAGGATCAGGTCCCTCCATTCCCTTCAGCAACTGCTATCTCAATTGTTGAAGAGGAACTTGGAGCTCCTTTGGATGATATTTTTGACCAATTTGATTATGAACCAATAGCAGCTGCAAGTCTTGGTAATCACTTTCCATTTAATTGCTTGTGGAACTTGTAGAGTTAGTTTGTTAAAAAATAAATAAATCTTTAACCTGTTTTTTTCTTGTTGCATTTTAGGTCAGGTGCATCGTGCAAAATTGAAGGGCCAAGAAGTTGTGATTAAAGTACAAAGGCCAGGCCTCAAGGATCTATTTGATATTGATCTGAAGAATTTGAGGGTTAGTCCTTTTTCAATTGTTCAAACTTGTATTTTACTTCTTGCGCAATTCTTTACTAATTATTTTGTTAAATTAGTCAATCTCATCCTCTCTAAATCTCTGAAACTTATGAGTCAATTTTTATGATGTGTAAAATATGCTAGATCTAGGCTGGCAATGGTCATTTCTATTCAATAATTCACCCTATGTGTTCTCAAAGTCAGATTGCCTTTTAGATGGTCTGACTTAAAAGGCTAGAATGTCATTGTAGTTCAATACTGCTGGTAATATACCCGCACTCATCATAGTTGCTTTCCTTGGTTCTCTCAGAACTTCTTGTTTTACTCGTGAGGAAATTACCAATCATATTCTTAGCCTCATATGTTGTCCACACAGTAAGTCTTTTTTATTATGGAAATTGAGAGTTCCAGTAGGGCTTTGGCCTTTTTGGGTTTTTTTTTTCTTCTGCTTCGAGAATGTTTCCCTGCATTTTCAATATAGACAATAATAATCACAGAAGTTTTTCCATTTGTTTCTCTCTTGTAAGAAATGCTAGAAATGTCAGCATGACAATAATAATCACAGAAGTTCTTCCATTTGTTTCTTGTTTGTAAGTAATGCTAGAAATGTCAGCCTGTATTTGAGAAATTTGTGGGAACTGGAGTTAATTGCTACAGTACTCCAAAAAAGACAACACTTCTACTTTTTACTGGAATGTAACTTGTTTTTGGTAATTGTCATCTGTTGTCATATTTCCTGTCACGTGTTGCACAAAGCTAGGTGAACTTTCCCCTAGAAACATCAACTTCTGTGGTATAAATTATTAATTTATAGGTATTTGTTGCTTTTTCTACACATGTGAATTATGAAGTTGAAGATATCAATAGATTTTTAAATCATGTTGGATAGCATCCTATTCTCTTGGTTTTTTTTTTTGCATGCAAAGTGTGAATGTCCCAACTTTAGTAGTATGATTGAAAAACAAGGGGTTTCTGTTTGTGGCGGTCAATGGATTCACTGTCTTTCTTCTCTATGTAGTTATGAGTTTTTGGAGAAGAGCTGTTCTTCAGCAGTTGAAGAAGGCCATTCATCTGCAACTTTGTTTCTATTGTTTTAGGTTATTGCTGAATATCTTCAGAAGGTGGATCCCAAATCAGATGGTGCCAAGAGAGACTGGGTTGCAATCTATGATGAGTGTGCCAGTGTCCTTTACCAGGTTACTATTTTGTTAGTTATACTAATTTCTTTTACTCTTGGATTAATGCAACATCCTTGAATTATCTCCTTGTTAATAATTGTATTAGTACCGATGGATCCTCTTGATCCGTCAAGATTGCCTAATATCCAGTCCAACTGACCTACTAGGACTTACCACATACCAATGGAGGTATCTTCCATCTTTTAAACCCATGGTCTTTTCCATGTATTTCCAATGTGGGACTTTGATTGTATCCCAACATTTATGTTTTTCAAGTTTTTATTTTCTAATATATTTTAAACTATTATGGCTACAGCTAATCATTTCCGATTAGCAGTATTTTTATTTTATTACCTTATTATTAATGAAAAAATATTAAAATTTTTATCATTTGAACTACTGCAAGTAATTTTTTTTTCAATATTTGTTTTAACATTTTGTCTATTTTGATAATAATTGAAGTTTTTGCAATTTATGTGTTAGTTTAATGAGTAAAATTATATTTTTGATGAAAAGTTCACCTTTCTTCTCTTCTTTTTGATATTTGCAAAATCACTTTAGGTAATGTCCCTTACCCTTATACCTTCCAAAATTTATTCAGTTTCTGCCTTATGTCATGATGCGGCCACCACATGGCTGTCATGTGGATCTGAAAGTTAATTGACCTACTTTTACTTTAGAATGGGAGATAAACTGAAAATGCTTCAACTCTAGGAGGCAAAATGACAATTTTGAAAATTTGGAGGCCAATTTACAAAAACAGATCAAGTATGAGAGGCAATGTGAAAATATATATCTTCTTTTCCTTGTCTTCTTGCTCCATGATCACATTTTCCTTATTTTTCTATATTAGGGTATTACAATGATTGCTTGTGGTATTCAACAATTGCTTGCTCATATGACTGTCAATAACTTGGTATTCTATGGTGTATAAGTGTACAGAGTTAGTTCACTGTTGGTGTGATTGACTTAGCATTTTGCTTTTCCATGTGAGTTCCATTGGATAAGGATTTCTACCATATACCAAGACCTCATGTTAGTGGGAGTCTCATGTGTTGAGCCCTATCTTTTTATCTTTAGAGCATGTTCTTCACAATACCATTTCCTTAAATTGGATAAGCACGATCCTAGTTGATCCAGCATGATATGATTTGCAACTCCACAAGCTGTCAACACTTCACCTCATATTCACTGGAATTAGTATAAAATAGTGAAAAAAAGAAGCAAAGTAATGCTTGGATCAGCACTCAGTATTTGTTGGACGTTACCGAATAGCTCATTGATGCAAATTATGAGTTGTTTCTCTTTGTGCTAAATATTGTATTGTTTGAGAGACTTGCTTATGTCTTGCATGCTTTCTTAGGAAATAGATTACACTAAAGAAGCAGCAAATGCTGAAAAATTTTCTAAAAACTTCAAGGACATGGATTACGTGAAGGTGCCTAATATATACTGGGAATACACCACACCGCAGGTTCATATTGTACTTCCTAATTTCTTTGAGTGCATTAAATTTCATAGAAACCTATTAAGTTGGCTTTATCAATCAAACAATATGTAATTCTGTTGCAGGTACTCACAATGGAATATGTTCCAGGAATAAAGATAAACCGGATAAGGCAATTAGATCAGTTAGGCGTTGATAGGAAAAGGTACTGCAAACTCAAGTTTTGTTTTCATGAGTATAGAATATCTACGCCATCTTGATTTTATTTTAAAGATGGTCTTTTAATTGTTTCATGTTGCTATTCTCTACAGATTGGGCCGCTTTGCTGTTGAGTCTTATCTTGAACAGACATTGTCCCATGGTTTTTTTCATGCCGACCCGGTAGGCTTTGCGGAAATTGCATGTCACCTTTAGAAAAATAGTTGGCCATCATCTAGGTTATAGAAGCTACTAACGCAAATAAGCCCTCAGAATGTCTTACTGACTTGATGTCCGTTATAGTTGATTTATGCAAGTACTTTTCCAATTGCAGCACCCTGGGAATATTGCAGTGGATGATGTGAATGGTGGAAGGCTTATATTTTATGACTTTGGTATGATGGGAAGGTTGTGTCTTAAGCCCCTGTTCCTAGTTTTTGCTTTCTCTTTAAAAGATTGGATCACTTTTTTGCATGGACTAAGAGTTTTCATTCTGATGGTATTGCAGCATTAGCTCTAATATTAGGGAAGGGCTACTTGAAGTATTCTATGGTGTTTATGAGAAAGATCCAGACCGGGTCAGTATCTTGTGAACTTCTGTCCTATCTATTACTCATTCAATTGCAAATCTATTATAATCTTGATGCTCTAAACTACTGCTTATTCTTGAGTCTGATTTCTTTTGATTCAATTATGAACATTTATCTCTCTGAAAGAAAACATTGCAAGTTTCTTGTAGGCACCACCTTCTTCAATATTTGGCTAGCAGATTTTTGTTTTCTTGTGAGTTGTTTTCATAATTTCATTTCTTTATGATGATGAGAAGATAAGCAAAAAATATATCTCACAACAATTTCGTGATTTTTTCATCTCTTGCTCTTGTTTTTTCAACTTTTTTTAAACATATTTGCGAAAATGGTTTCTTGTTGTGCAGAATAGTGAAAATTTTCTTTTCTTTTATGTAATGGAAGTACCAGAGTTATAGCTAGCTGCTGTTCTATTTTTTTTATATGCTAGTGTTGAACTCTTTATAGTCATTTCTTTTCCCTTTGCAATATCTGTCATATAATTAAATTGCCATTTTATTCTTGATTATGAAAATATATTGCAAGCAGGTGCTTCAAGCAATGATTCAAATGGGAGTTCTTGTTCCCACTGGTGACATGACAGCTGTCAGGCGAACAGCTCAGTTCTTCCTTAATAGGTGAGTTAGAGAAAGCTCCATGTAAGTTAAACTCTGTGTTAAGTCCTCTTGCAGTTTATCATTTGTTTAACTTTCTATATGGTAGTTTTGAAGAGCGCCTTGCAGCCCAAAGGAAAGAGAGGGAGATGGCCACTGCAGAACTTGGATTCAAAAAACAATTGTCTAAAGAAGAAAGATTTGAAAAGAAGAAACAAAGGCTAGCAGCAATAGGTAGAGAAATAAGACCTTTTCATTTTTGTATCATGGAGGTTGAAACTTTATCTACTACTTTATGTTTGTATACCATGAACTCTGAATCTTCAGTTTTGATTGACTACTTACCTACCAAACTCTTCATGCTGAAATTTGCTTTAATCATCAGGGGAGGATCTTCTGGCCATTGCTGCTGATCAACCTTTCCGTTTTCCAGCAACTTTTACTTTTGTTGTTCGAGCATTTTCAGGTGTTTTAATCATGAAATATGTTTTCATATGGCTGTCTTCCTTTATGCAAACTTTATTGAATTGTGTGACTCCCAATTTTGCAGTACTGGATGGAATAGGAAAAGGCCTTGACCCTAGATTTGACATTACTGAGATTGCCAAACCGTGAGTGTGACTCTTAAAATTATCTTGATAATACATTAGTCGATTTTGTCATCACTGAGATCTGATTTTTTTTTTCCTTCTTTATTACCAGATATGCCTTGGAATTGCTCAAGTTCCGAGAAGCTGGTGTTGAAGTAATTGTTAAGGCAAGCTTGTTTCAGTATTATTGTAGAATTCAGTGGTGCATATCTTGGCATGGATTTAACAGTTGAGCCAATTACATGTTTAATTTCATAGGACATCAGGAAAAGATGGGACAGACAGTCAAGTGCATTCTCCAATTTGTTCAGACAAGCTGATCGAGTGGAAAAATTGGCGCAAATAATCGAAAAATTGGTAACCATAATGTTTTGATATTGCATTTTCATATCTCGTTGCCTCGGGTTAATTCTCAGTTTGAAGGTTTACTTTATACAATATCTAACAGGAACAGGGTGACCTCAAGCTTCGGGTGCGAACTTTGGAATCTGAGAGAGCATTTAAGAGAGTTGCTGCGGTACAGAAAACAATTGGAAATGTAAGCTTTCTTTTCAATTCAATACAGCTAAAATAAATCTGAGATAGAGAATGCCTTTTCACCATTATCAACAAATTGAGAGCAAGCTGTTGAGTTTGCTTAAGATGTGCTGTTATTTTCGATAATTTAGACGATTGCCGGGATCAACATGTCAGTTGATCTGAATAATGCTATTCCAGTCCTAGGGATCCACTTAGTCTGAACTATTTGAAACTGGCATTGGGGGAATGCAATTCAGTCGAATTATTCATCCTTGAAAAACTTTCAGTATTGATGCCTCACAGACATGACATTTAAATATCCTCACGAACAGAATAGTCTGGTCGAACTGAATACGATACCATAACATTGGATTAGGAAAACTTTCAGTATTGTTCCTTTTCGGTTTCGTTTCTTGTTTTGCTGTGTCTGGGTTTACACTGAATCCCATTATGCCAATGACAGGCTATTGCAGCGGGAAGTTTAGTAAACCTCGCGACAATGTTGCATTTCAATTGCGTTCGGGTATTAGCTTGATCACTCCAACTTTTACAAGTGACTTATGCTGATTTCTTTTCTTCCATCCTTCTTAACAAGTTTCTGAATGCAGATGCCTGCTACAGCAGCATACATTCTGTGTGCCTTTTTCGGATTGCAAGTCCTTGTAGGCGTTCTCAAAATAAAGAAATTGGACCAACAAGAGAGATTGATAACCGGCACCGCTTGAACTATGAGTTTCTATGAGTTTCTTCCTTGTGGCAAGTTGTTCTTGCACTCTTATCGATTCTCTTGTCAAATCTAATTTCCTTGCCCATTTTGTATCATAGCAACTGCATCGTAGTAACCAGCAAACTTGTAAATGGTGCATTATAATTGTAAATATAACATTGTAGCTCTCATTCTTATAGAGGTCGAAAGATTTGCTTGAGCCCTGTAGAATTGCCTAGGTAAGTTACTGTCACTCTTTTTTATCGTTCTGACTAGAGTTGTCAAACGGGTCAACCCATGATGGGCCGGGCCAACCGCGGTCCATCATATGGCGAGCGGGCCAATCCACTAATTTTGCAGATTAGGAAAAAAAACTAAAGGCAAATTAGACGGGTCATTAAAAAATAAAAAAAATATTAAAATTTTAAATTTGAATTATAATTTAAATTGATTAAATTAAAATTTTTAACTTCAATTGTAATTTAAATGGATCAAACATATTAATTCATTGAGTTTTCTATTTTAATTTTAAAATTTAAAATAAATAAATAAATTTTCTCAACCCGCAGGTCAATCCAAGTCCACCACGGGCCAACACATGCGAGTCGCGGGCCTAGGCGGGCCAACTCCATATAAATCCATCTTAAAATGGATTGATAAAATTTCAACATAATCCGTCTAAATTACTTGGCGGGATGGGCCAACCCGGCAGGTCTAATCCAAATTGACGGCTATAGTTCTGACTCGACCAAACAGATCATGAAGATTGTTCATCATTCAACTTTGACATACAAAATAGTGCCATTCTCAGAGTCTTCAACATCCATTTTCTGTTTGACTGAATTCAGTAAGTTGTATGCTATCAAGTCGGTTAGAAGCCAAAACCATGTGAATGAGAGGGGAAAAACAAGAGAGAGCACAAATCAAGAAGGTAAGTCATCAATGGCCGATATAACTGACCGTGTTTTCGTGTTTTCGGATGACCCTTGTGGCTTTCTCATTTCTGCTCAATGTTTTTCTCAAGACCATTTCCTGTTCTGTTCTTGTTTGAATCTTTCTAATTAGTTGCAGAGTCACAATACTTCATCTTCTGCTCTGTTTCCTTTCAGTTAGTGAGACCATATTCCTCCACTCTTCTGCACAATGACTGAGCTCTCACAAATAGTTCAACAAAACTGTTTCTGAAAACATCCATTTGGGGAGTTTCCAGAAACCAATTGTTCATGTAACAAACAAGCTCAAAAGTAAATCTTAACTTGTCGCAACATAAAAGATAATTACAAGCAAAATTAATATCTTTAGTCATTGCGAACATAAGGAAAGGGAGTTTGAATGAGAGGGAACATCTAGAAGTCCAGCTTGAGCCATTTATTGTAGTACACACATGTCTTCGGCGATATAACCCCATCGGGTGTGCATTCGCTTATTCTTGGGCACACTCCGCAAGGAACTGAAGCCAAGTAACCAACTTCAGTCCCTACTCTTCCCCTTGAGATCTTATAGCATGTCTTACCTGCTGGCACGCGAGCGAATTCTCCTGCTCCCTTGCTCTTAAATTCCTCGATCTCTTTGTCCAGAACCAAGGCACGAACGATCTCAAGCACCTGCTGCATGCTACATGGCACGTTCAGCACTCTTGAGGCCTCTATGGACCTCGATATTTCTTCCATTGTTGTGACTTTGTGCTCCGCAATATACCTCAAGCAAACTCTCTTCAAAGCGTTGATGAGCTCCGTATCGAGTTTTCCATCAGTGTACCATGAACCACCAGATATTTCCCGTGATGGTTCAAACTCCACAGCCATGAACATCTTTTTAGCTCTGTTGTGAACATTGACGACGTCTTTTATGAGGTTTTTGTTCTGGAGTGACTTGAGGGCCTTGGTGACGACAGTGTTGGGAAGACCTGTTTCTCTTTTGATGTCGGCCGTCCAAATCCCCATGCTTTGTTTGCTCTTGATCGAGGTGTAGATTTTTTGTTCGGCTTCAGGGAGTGGTGGAGGTTTAGATATGGAGTCAGGATGTGGCCTCTTCTGTGGCAACATTGGAGGCCGACTCTTCGATGCTAATCTACATTCACATTCACAGAGAATTCAGACAATGCAGATGACAAGTAATAATTCTAGCAGAACAGAATGTAACTGGTGATTTTCAAACTATATATAACATAGTAAAGTCTTTCTAATGCTATTGAGAAAATCTTTGAAGCTATTCATCAAATAGATGGAGCACAACCTGTACAGGACAACAAAGTGATATTTAAGTTGGTCTTCAGGACAAGAAATCCAGGGATAGAATTTGGTGTTATACAGGTAAGTAGAACGTAAGAGTAGCACACACAAAAATCTCAAAAAAATTAAGAGTCCAGCAAAGGTATGTAACAAAGAGAAAGTCGTCGATACAATACAGAATGTGGTTGAATGTTCAGAATTGGTACACTTGCTCATTGCTGTAATAAATAATGAGTTACACCAAAGCATAATCTCCTTGGCTTCATCTTGGCTAAGGTTTTAGAGTGGATCTAGTGGCTACACTGTGCTCATCAAAATATGTCCAGTATGCTATGTTTGTGATTCCAGGCCATCTACCAGTCTCTTTGAAAACTGGACATATCATCGAATAGGTCATTCATCACAATGTCATGCAAAAATCTGAAGTTTGACAGGTTCCCACCATGCTACTGACAAATATGATATGATAAACTACAATATCGCGTGCATCAAATATCAGTAGTAAATCGATGGATATAACACGGCTAGCAAGTGGCATCATGAATGACAACTCTGTGTAAACAAACTACCAATTTGCAACCACAAAAATCAAATAATGACTTACTACACAAATACAACCAGATATTCAACTTTGAGATTGAACGTAACAAAAAGGAAGTCGTCGATACAATACAGAATGTGGTTGAATGTTCAGAATTAGTGCTCGTGCTCACTGCTGTAATAAACAATGAAGGGGTTTTGCAGGGATGGCAAGCCCACAAACAATCCGACACCAAAGCATAATCTCCTTGGCTTCATCTTCGCTAAGGTTTTAGAATGGATCTAGAGTATGCTATGTTTGTGATTCCAGGCCATCTACCAGTCTCTTTGAAAACTGGATACCATCGAATAGGTCATTCATCACAATGTCAAGCAAAAAACTGAAGCTCGACAGGTTCCCACCATGCTACTGACAAATATGATATGATAAACTACAATATCAGTAGTAAATCAATGGGCATGATATTACAACACGGCTAGCAAGTGGCATCATGAATGACAACTCTTATGTAATAAAACTACCAATTTGCAACCACAAAGAATGAAACAACGAATCACTAGACAAATACAACCAGATATTCAACTTTGAGATTGGTTTCCAAAGTCGACAAATAGTTGAGAGACACGACTTTAGGTATATGGCTTGATAACCAATCTGAGAGTTGAATATCTACTTGTATTTGTCGAGTAAGTCGTTGTTTCTAGAACCAATAACAACATTGTATGGATAATGAAAGTAACACAAAGGTAACAAACAAGACAAGAAGAAAGACCAATAATGTAAATGCAGTTCCCTGTCGAATTTGCTTCATTGCAGCCAAGCACTAACACACAGACGAATTAGGGATTGTCGGAGACTTGGGCAGAAATGGGGGGCAGAGCCACCGGTCCACGGATCTAGGGATAGAGGAACGGATGGCTGCATGCATGGTTGATGCACAGTAATTTCTACCCAATCGGAGCACAACAACCTTAATCCAGAAACTAAACTCTGGATTGAAATCGGAACATAATAACAAAGGGCATACCTTGTACGAATAACTCGGCATAACAAGACAAATACCTTCGGTGAAATCCGGCAAGATCAGGCCTTATCGGCGGGCGGTGGCGAGGAGGAGAGGCGATGGGAAGACGCCAAGGAAGGGCAAAACCCCAGCGGCGCCGGCAGCGAGATCCAAAGACGTCAAGGAACTGGATACATATGCAACTTAAATAAATACAAATCTTTATTTAATAATTTTTTAATAAATTTATAATTTTTAAATAATAATAATCTTAAATTGTGATAAATCATGAATAGACCGTTTCGAACCATAAATTATAATTGCTTTAAACGATTAAAATTAAGGATTGACTTGTCAGGAACTATCGAATTGATGATTCCAAACTATCGAATCGATGGTTTCAAATTATGGTTGGGTTAATAGGAATGTTAATCCGATCAGGTTGGAATAAAAAATATTATAAAAAATCTCAATTTGACCTCGACCTGACCAAACTCAATCCAAAACTCTTAAACTCTAACTTGAACTCGTATAATCTGAGCAACTAGAATAACTAAAAAAATAATTATTTATTATTTTCTCTGATAATTTTTCACTTTTTCTATAAAAGATGAAATTCACTATCTTAGCGGTCTCACATGGTTACCTCCACGACCATTTATGAAGAGATAAATCGAGAAACTACAATTAACCACGATGGAGGAGGATATTATTTCGACTTCATCGAAATTCAAACTTTTGCCCTCTTCTACAACTCTGTTTCGTCGTAACTAAGATAATTTTTCAATCACTTGTACCACAATACTTCATCATTGTCGTATTAACATTCTATTAAAAATCTTAATTTTTTAAATAAAATTTAATTTAATCTTAAAAAATTTTAAATTCTAAATTCAAATCAATCCGAATTTAATTCGAAGTGGCAAGTAATGAACTCGTGTATGACTGGATGTGGATCAGCGAGAGCCTTGCCTGCTTTTGCAAGCAAGTGCCAGAGTAGATCAGCAGCATCAGAGGGTTGAAATTTTACACCTCTTGGTAACCCCGGGCACTCCTGCAAATAACAATTTATGCAACAATAGAAGAACTTATTACATAATAAGAACAATTAAAATGCTACTATCTTCAAAATTTCTTGAAATTTGTCCAATTTTGATATGCAAAAAAAATCTTCCAAAATTGAATGGTGGTACAGATAAAAATTCATTTCAATATAAATGGAAGTTACCACAAACATTAAAAAGAAAAGTAACCTTTCAACAGCAAAACTTCTCATTCAATAAAGCAATTCCATGTTAACTATAGCGACCGAATGTTGGTTCGGTCGCTAATTAGCGACCGAACTAACATTCGGTCGCTAATTAGCGACCGAATAGCCGGTCCAGTCGCTAATTAGCGATCGAATAGCCGGTCCAGTCGCTAATTTAGCGACCGACAGCAGTTTCTGTCGCTAAAGCCCATAAACAATTTTTCCCAATCAAATTAACTCTAAAGTTAACGACCGATTCATTTTCGGTCGTTAATTTAACGACCGAATTTAATTCTGATCGTTAAATTACCGACGGATTTGTTATTCCGGTCGCAATTTAACGACCGAAATTAAATCGATCGCTATTCAACGACCGAAATTGAATCGGTCGCTAGTTAACGACCGATCTTAAATATCGATCGTTAAATTAGTGACTGATTTAATTTCGGTTGCTAATTCCGTCGCTATTTAAGGTTATTTTTGTAGTGATGTTGTTCAGCCTCAATATTATGAGTCTTAAAAGATTTGTGAAAGAAATAAGTAGTAGTCTCATCTTTTATACCTGTCAAATAATCTTTTAGATATACAAATATAGGCATCATGAGTGAAAGCGTTATTCTCAGTTACCAAGAAGATTCTGAGGGTGGGTATGACCAAATCTATCAAAATCATCTAGGCAAGTAATGAACTCGTGTATGACTGGATGTGGATCAGCGGGAGCCTTGCCTGCTTTTGCAAGCAAGTGCCAGAGTAGATCAGCATCAGAGGGTTGAAATTTTACACCTCTTGGTAACCCCGGGCACTCCTGCAAATAACAATTTATGCAACAATAGAAGAACTTATTACATAATAAGAACAATTAAAATGCTACTATCTTCAAAATTTCTTGAAATTTGTCCAATTTTGATATGACAAAAAAAATATTCCAAAATTGAATGGTGGTACAGATAAAAATTCATTTCAATATAAATGGAAGTTACCACAAACATTAAAAAGAAAAGTAACCTTTCAACAGCAAAACTTCTCATTCAATAAAGCAATTCCATGTTAACTATAGCGACCGAATGTTGGTTCGTTCGCTAATTAGCGACCGAATAGCCGGTCCAGTCACTAATTTAGCGATCGACTGCAGTTTCGGACGCTAAAGCCCATAAAAAATTTTTCCCAATCAAATTAACTCTAAAGTTAACGACCGATTCATTTTCGGTCGTTAATTTAACGACCGAATTTAATTCCGGTCGTTAAATTACCGACGGATTTGTTATTCCGATCGCAATTTAACGACCAAAATTAAATCGGTCACTATTCAACGACCGAAATTGAATCGGTCGCTAGTTAACGACCGATCTTAAATATCGGTCGTTAAATTAGCGACTGATTTAATTTCGGTCGCTAATTCTGTCGCTATTTAAGGTTATTTTTGTAGTGATGTTGTTCAGCCTCAGTATTATGAGTCTTAAAAGATTTGTGAAAGAAATAAGTAGTAGTCCCATCTTTTATACCTGTCAAATAATCTTTTAGATATATAAATATAGGCATCATGAGTGAAAGCGTTATTCTCAGTTACCAAGAAGATTCTGAGGGTGGGTATGACCAAATCTATCAAAATCATCTAGGCAAGTAATGAACTCGTGTATGACTGGATGTGGATCAGCGGGAGCCTTGCCTGCTTTTGCAAGCAAGTGCCAGAGTAGATCAGCAACATCAGAGGGTTGAAATTTTACACCTCTTGGTAACCCCAGGCACTCCTGCAAATAACAATTTATGCAACAATAGAAGAACTTATTACATAATAAGAACAATTAAAATGCTACTATCTTCAAAATTTCTTGAAATTTGTCCAATTTTGATATGCAAAAAAAATCTTCCAAAATTGAATGGTGGTACAGATAAAAATTCATTTCAATATAAATGGAAGTTACCACAAACATTAAAAAGAAAAGTAACCTTTCAACAGCAAAACTTCTCATTCAATAAATCAATTCCATGTTAACTATAGCGACCGAATGTTGGTTCGGTCGCTAATTAGCGACTGAACTAACATTCGGTCGCTAATTAGCGACCGAATAGCCGGTCCAGTCGCTAATTAGCGATCGAATAGCCGGTCCAGTCGCTAATTTAGCGATCGACAGCAGTTTTGGTCGCTAAAGCCCATAAACAATTTTTCCCAATCAAATTAACTCTAAAGTTAACGACCGATTCATTTTCGGTCGTTAATTTAACGACCGAATTTAATTCCGATCGTTAAATTACCGACGGATTTGTTATTCCGGTCGCAATTTAACGACCGAAATTAAATCGGTCGCTATTCAACGACCGAAATTGAATCGGTCGCTAGTTAACGATCGATCTTAAATATCGGTCGTTAAATTAGTGACTGATTTAATTTCGATCGCTAATTCCGTCGCTATTTAAGGTTATTTTTGTAGTGATGTTGTTCAGCCTCAATATTATGAGTCTTAAAAGATTTGTGAAAGAAATAAGTAGTAGTCCCATCTTTTATACCTGTCAAATAATCTTTTAGATATACAAATATATGCATCATGAGTGAAAGCGTTATTCTCAGTTACCAAGAAGATTCTGAGGGTGGATATGACCAAATCTATCAAAATCATCTAGGCAAGTAATGAACTCGTGTATGACTGGATGTGGATCAGCGGGAGCCTTGCCTGCTTTTGCAAGCAAGTGCCAGAGTAGATCAGCATCAGAGGGTTGAAATTTTACACCTCTTGGTAACCCCGGGCACTCCTGCAAATAACAATTTATGCAACAATAGAAGAACTTATTACATAATAAGAACAATTAAAATGCTACTATCTTCAAAATTTCTTGAAATTTGTCCAATTTTGATATGCAAAAAAAATATTCCAAAATTGAATGGTGGTACAGATAAAAATTCATTTCAATATAAATGGAAGTTACCACAAACATTAAAAAGAAAAGTAACCTTTCAACAGCAAAACTTCTCATTCAATAAAGCAATTCCATGTTAACTATAGCGACCGAATGTTGGTTCGATCGCTAATTAGCAACCGAATAGCCGGTCCAGTCAGTAATTTAGCGATCGACTGCAGTTTCGGTCGCTAAAGCCCATAAAAAATTTTTTCCAATCAAATTAACTCTAAAGTTAACGACCGATTCATTTTCGATCGTTAATTTAACGACCGAATTTAATTTCGGTCATTAAATTACCGACGGATTTGTTATTCCGATCGCAATTTAACGACCGAAATTAAATCAGTCACTATTCAACGACCGAAATTGAATCGGTCGCTAGTTAACGACCGATCTTAAATATCGGTCGTTAAATTAGTGACTGATTTAATTTCGGTCGCTAATTCCGTCGCTATTTAAGGTTATTTTTGTAGTGATGTTGTTCAGCCTCAGTATTATGAGTCTTAAAAGATTTGTGAAAGAAATAAGTAGTAGTCCCATCTTTTATACCTGTCAAATAATCTTTTAGATATACAAATATATGCATCATGAGTGAAAGCGTTATTCTCAGTTACCAAGAAGATTCTGAGGGTGAGTATGACCAAATCTATCAAAATCATCTAGGCAAGTTAGGGATGGCAACGGGTTCGGGGATTGGCGGGGAAGCCTTCTCCATCCCCGTCCCCGAAATCCAAACCCATATACCATCCCCGTCCCCATCCCCGTCGGGTATCATAATTTAAATACCATCCCTGTCCCCGTCGGGTTTCGGGTATCCAGCGGGTTTCGGAGATCCCCACAGATTTCAGAGGTGGTTTTCCCCGCGGGTATTTCCATGGGTATCCCTATACCCATACCCATCCCCATCCCCGTCATGACATATTTAAAAAGTATTTTTTAAAATTTATTACTTTTTTATTAATTAAAAAAAGAAAATATTATTTATTTTATAAATAATGAAACTATAGTATTCAAACAAGTAATTATCAATATGACTTATTTTTTCATTTGATATAAGGATATAATCAAATTAATAAATCTCAATGAATAAAATTATCAAAGTCGGGTTCGGGGATGGGGGACGGGGAATTTTTGGAATATCATCCCCGACCCATCCCCGCTTTCCGAGATTCAGGGATTTCCATCCCCATCCCCGCTTTCTCGGATTCGGGGATTCCCCGGTCAAAATGGGATCAGGGAACGGATTCCCTATCGGGTCCAGGTCTAATTGCCATCTCTAATTCGAACTCATTTCAATTCAAAATATTCCAGCTAGAATTAGACCCGAATCCAAAACCTCTTAATCCGAACCTGATAATTTCGGATCGAGTTAGTGGGTCAGGTTCATTATTATTATTATTATTTTATTTGACATCTTAAGGTTTAGTACAAGGCTAAGCCATTTATAGAAAGACCAGTTGAGTTTAGAAATTTCAATAGAACTCTCTCTATTTTATAGAAGGGCCCTCAATCTTTCTGAAAATTATAGTGGATCAACTGAGAACTGACTGTGTTTAGATTTATTCATTTATGTTATCTCTCGTGGTGATTGCTCGCCGCCGACGATATGAATCCCATGATTTGGCACAAGATCGCTGCAATCTCCGGTACGTATCTCCTCACCGTCGTCGCCTGCCCTCGATCCGTTCTCTTCGTTTCTCCTAATTTATTTCTCTGGTACCTTTTCCCCAACCGGATCAGGAGTCGCTGCTCTCGGCCTCGGGACTTACGGATCGCATGGCTTCCGGCCAAAAGACGAAACTTTCAAAGAGGTGCTTCTTCGCACGTCCCTTTTTGCCCAATTTGTTCGAAAATTGCTAGGGTTAGATTTCCCCCAACTTTTCGTTTGTGGTACTGTTTTTTTTTTTTTAAGGTTTGGCGCACTGCTTCTCTCTACCACTTGGTCCACACCGCCGCCTTGGTCGGAGCTCCGGTCACCAAACACCCCAACATCGTGAGTCCTCTATTGACTTGGATGATCAATTTAGTTAGCATTCCGGTTCCAGCGGCACAATTTTCCCTTTTCTTCCTTTTGCATTGTGCAGTTCGGAGGGCTTCTGACTGCTGGTATTCTGGCGTTCTCTGGATCGTGAGTTCTGTTCCTTGACTCAGTCTATTTTAGGTTCATCCCCTTGTAAATGGGGTTCCTTTGTATCATATTCATTGAATGTATTGAGTTTAAAGTTCAATTCAAAAGTTTAGTTTATTCTTGTTTTTGGAAATTTGATCCATTGATATGATTTCTGCTGAACAAACAAAGCAATTTAGGATGGTAAAGGAAGCAGTTTAAATGAAGCTTGAGATGTTATATTGTATGTGTTAATTTCATAGGAGATGGAAAATTGGGAGTTCAAGGTATCCTGAATGTTGTTATATAACTGATTGCCAAATTGTTTTCTTGACCTAGAAAACTATGCCTATGTTAAGAATTTCATTTTGTGTATCTGAGTTTCACCTTGCTATGACTTGTATCATGTGGTGTTACCCTAATGTAAATCCATAATAGAAATTGTGGACTAATTAAAAAGGGTTTATTAGTCCTAGATCAATTTACTTCAATTAACTTGAGCTTATGCATTTTGGCCAATAGTTGATGTATCAATTGGCCCATAGGTTGGGTAGTGACAAATAGTATTTGTGGGATTTATTCCTATTCTTGCTATGGGAAAAAAAAACAAACATCATATGGCAACTAGAGATGGGATAATGGATGTTCTAAAGCTCAATATTATGATCATATTTCTTTTCAAACTTTAGTTTATTCTCGTTTTTATAATTTTGGTCCATTGATATGATTTCTGCTGAATAAACAAAGCAATCAAGGATGGTAAAGGAAGCAGTTTAAATGAAGCTTGAGATATTATAGTTGTATGTGTCTATTTTATAGAAGAACATTAACTATAGGAGATGCTAAATTGGGAGTTCGCAAAAAACCAAAACAAACATCAAGTGGCAACTTGAGATGGGCTAATGGATGTTCTTAAATTGTAATTTAGACTTTATGTTTCATCACATGAAATTTCACTAGGGGAAGTGTGATTTCCTAGTTTGGTTCCATATTGCGGGGCATTGTTTTTTTTCTTTTTGTTAAAAGACATGCATGGTTTGCTTAATTGCCAACTTTAGTTCCTTGTTTGTGGATCGAGAATTTCTATTTGCAAGTTGAACGACATAAATGCTAATTGGCAAACAAATCATTAGATTAGCAGCTTATATCTAAAGATGCTTACCTTATTAATCTTCTGTACAAGTGAATTACCATCTATTCTCAGTTAAACTTAACTCTCTGAACCTTCTACTTCATCGGCATCAGTTCTTGCTGTTGAAAAGATGCTTCTTTCTATTTGGCTCATGCTCCTGTTGTTTGTTTAGGTGCTACGCGACAGCATATCTCGAAGATAGACAATACTCTTTTCTCGCACCGTTTGGTGGCTTTGCATTCATTGGAGCTTGGGGCAGCTTACTCTTCTGATTCATAATGCTTCAACAGCTGAGGTGTTGTATTCTTCTCGAGCTAACCGGGACTCTTATTCTGCCCGGTCCAATCTTCTCACCATCGTGCTATCTTGGATGCTCTCAAGAACACTTTTTACTGCTCCAAATTCTTAAATGGTCGATATGTTGTCACAGACTTGCTCGACTACAAAATGTTGTATCAAGTTGGCAGATGACTAAAACTGCTATAGCAGCTGAACTGCATCATTCTTTCTGCCATTACTGAATTGTGAGTTTGTTTTTGCAAACCTAAATGGCTAGTGTCTGAATATCTGCTATTGTAATAATTTAATTTCAGAATTAAACTCTGAGATTATTGTACAGAAATTACAAATATCAACGATGTGTTATAGATAAGAATATAAATATTTGTTATTTAAATTATTTAAATATTTATGTTAGATTATAAATAGGTATCTAAATTTGTCAGTCCATAAAACTAACCTTAAAATTTGTGAGGCAAAAATTAAGAAGGTGCCTCTAATTATTTATCAGAATAATCATCAAAAGAGTGCTCTAATCTATTTCTCATTCAGTATTATTGTAGTTACGGAGTAGTTACTATAATATATTAAAATAAATCAGTTTATTTTTTTACAAAAAGGTGAAATTCTCTATTCCAGTGGTCTCACATGATCGATCCACGATCATCTATGAAGAGGTAAATTGAGAAATTACAATTGACCACGACGGAAGAGGGTATTGTCTCGAAAAATAATCAACTCAACTATGCCTCGAAGGACAGTTTATCTTAGTCAAGCATACGGTCATATAACACTTTTATATCAATTTTTTAAATTAATTTAGTTAAAATTATTTAAAATCAAATCACTATAAACTTGAATTAAAAATAATTTTTTGATATAAAAATAATATTTTTGAATCAAATTGAATTAAAAATAAAAATACTTTTATTTTAATATATTGGGGCAACTACCGTGTAGCTATTATAACAACGAATAAAGATATTTTTGAAATGAAAAATATGGTATTTTTTTTACCATTTGAATAATTAGGGGTGTCCTTCAATTATTGTCTAAATTTGTGAATGTTTATGACTATTTTAATTTGATAAATTCTTGAGTTGGTTGGAAAACTAAAATCAAGGATTTGGATGGTCAAAATGAATATTGTTTTTTTTATTACTATTTTACTCTTGAATTTGCTCTACTCCTCCCTCCCAAAACCGGTCCGGTTCAACTGAGCGGACTGCCACTTGCCTGCCGGCCCGGTTCGTCTACTACCCACTTTATAACTCCCCGTTTCGAGATCTCCGGAGGCAAAAACCTTTGTGCTGCTCACTGAACCCTCGCTGCCCGGCGATGTTCTCCCCCGCGGCGAGGAAGCCGCATCTCGCCGGCGTCACCTCTCAGAGGGGACGGAGCCAGAAGGACTCTCCGTCCACCCCGATCGAAGATGCCCACCACTCCCTCATCGCCCCCTCCGTCCCCGGCCGCCCGTTAACCGGCACGCCCGCACCCTGGTCCACTCGCCTCTCCGTACTCGCCAGGTATTGCCTCGCTCCGAGTCATCTTCTACGTCTCATCCCGGATCTTGAGCTACTGTAGATCTTCCTCGGCATGGACATCTATCTCGTTTGAAATGAGGGCTTCTTGACGGGTGGATGATGGGAATTATCACCCACGCATGATTTATTGGATAGTATAGGATATGAAACTAAGTACTTATTTGTCTCACCAGTTAGTTTTATTATCTCCTTTTCTTCCTACACAGTTGTTGAGATGGAGGTTGTTTTGTGGCAATTGGTTTTGCTCTTTGTTCAATTGGAGAAATGTGGGAAAGTATAAGGGGAGGACATCAAAGTGTTGTTATTTGGAGGTGATTGAGTGTGGGGTGTTGAGTAAGCTTAGAAATCAGTTCACTGAGATGCTACCTCAAGAGAGTCATTGACTCCAGGAGGTTGTGTTTCAGAAAGAGAAAAGATGTCAGTAATGTGTTCTATTGGATCATAGTTTGCACTCAACTTGGGAAAAATTTCACAAAAGAAAAGTGTGTGTGATGAAGGAATTATTTTTGTACCTTAAACATAAAAAGTTAGTTTGGCGTTATTTATAAGCTGGAGGATCTAACCTAAGCGGTCAAACAATATTATCTTAATTCACACATTTTTTGCGCATCGAGGTTGGTTGACAATCACATAAGATCCTGCAGGATTACAGGTACTGAAATCTTGAGATCTGATTTCAAATCCCTTGTTCCAAGTGATGATTACTGATTGGTTGGACATCAACTCACTGCAAGGTTCTTATTATGTGTTCTCTTTGACGTGGTCGTAGTCTCGCTTTATTTAAACGTTTATTCTAATACAAAAAGTTCCTATTTATGGAGGATTGTCAAATGTCATGAGACTGATTTCCCAGCATAAAAGTTCTGATAACATTATTTTATCAATTTGAATTTCATCTTGGGAAACCTTGTCAGGTTGCACCAGTATTCAAATGAACATATCTCAATGCCTGAGTGGAACAATTGATTGGAGATGTGAAAAAACTGATGTAAGAGGCAATTGGTCAGTCTGAAAGGCATAAATAGTCAAAATTATTTCCCATTAGAAAACCTTAAAGTGACATATCCATCCATTCTTTAAGGTAGTGTTGTTTGGAAATTTCTTTGGCGTCTTTTGTTTACTGCTCACTTCTATGATACTCTTAACTACTCATTTTGTTAAAGCAGTGAAATGAATTTATATTTCTTTTTGGACATGTTTTTTAATTTTTGTAAAGGTATTATATGAGTTTGACTTGATCATTATTTTGCAAATTTTACTTTTGCATGTGCTTTGGCTCTACCTCGTGTCACTTTTTATTTTGTTAGTCAGAGTTCATATGCATACTTTTGGATTCACTGCCGAGATGTTGGTCCTGCTAACTGGCCTTTTTCAGCAAAGTATAGCAGCTAACATCTCCTTCTTCATCGCCTAGATTTCAAAATGTAAAAGAAGCAAATAGGACGGATACTTCCAAACAAATCGAACCAGTTTATGTGGGAGAATTTCCTCAGGTTGTACGTAATGCACAAGCCCATCTTATGCAAAAGGGTTTCGGTAACTTAGTTCTTGATTCTGGTTTATTTTTGATATATCATCCATTTGCTACAAATTGTGAGATCTCCTTACAAATTAAACTTGTTTTCTTCATTGCAGATAACAGCTGTCTTGCTGGTGGTATTGATAAAGGAACATCTCTTTCCTGGATGATATGCAGCACCCAACTCTTTATATGGAGCTATTTGTCTGATGCTGCTGTTCCCAAAAATTGTATTGTGCTTAAGATTCCATCTACAGTCACAGATATGAACTTCAATGTCATGGATAAACCTAGTAGAAGTTGGTTGGTTTGTGTGGTCAGTTGGGACATTTCATCCAGAAAAGCATTTGAGCAGTGTAATTCTGCTGGTATCATCCTTTGTAACAGACAAACTGGAGCCTTGGCATATTGGTCTGACATCTACTCTGAAAGTTTGCATTCTCCAATTGTTAGCTTAGCTACTCAACGGGCAGAAGAGAGTGATAGATCAATGGGACTTGAAAGGTTTAACTCCATCATTGCTACTGCAATACCTGGTAATTCTCAAGAATGTCTTGCTCTAGCTTGTCAAGCAACAGGAGGCTTATGGCTGTTAAAATTTTCACTATCTGGAATCCACCAGGAAATGATTTCATCAAATATTTTAAACAGTAATTTTAATAGCTCTCCTGTAAATGCCAGGTCTTTAGTCTGGGATCCACAACATGCTTTCTCAGGTGAATCAGGCCTACGGTTCTTTGTGTTGACAGATCATGAGATTCAATATTGGAATATTGTTCTTGCACCTAGCATAAATGTTCAAAAGATATGGAGTCATGAAATTGTTGGTAATGATAGTCAGTTGGGTATTAAAAAGGATCTAGCAGGACAAAAGCAAATTTGGCTTCTGGATATGCAATTAGATGACCGTGGGAAAGAATTTACAATTCTTGTTGCTACTTCTTGTAAAGATCGAGTAAGCAGCTCAAATTATATACAATATTCTCTTCTATTAATGCAATATAACCTGGGTTTCTCCATAAAGAATAGCTCATTTACAAATGAGAGAATTCTAGAGAAGAAAGCTCTTCAAGTAGTAATTCCTAAAGCACGAGTTGAGGATGAGGGATATCTATTTTCTACAAGAATACGTGTTGGTGGCAAACCATCTGGTTCTGTGGTAATATTATCTGGAGATGGAACTGCAACTGTTACCAGTTATCATAGAGGATCCACTCGGCTGTTCCAGTTCGATTTACCCTATGATGGTGGGAAAGTTCTTGACGCTTCTGTTTTTCCATCTGGAGAGGACAATGATGAAGGGGCATGGATTGTCTTAACTGAAAAGGCAGGAGTTTGGGCAATACCTGAAAAGGCTATTCTACTTGGCGCCGTTGATCCTCCAGAACGAAGTTTATCTCGGAAGGGGAGTTCTAATGAAAGGGTTGTAGATGAAGAAAAAAGAAGCCAGGGAACCAGAGGCAACACCATCACTAAAAAGCATAGTTATGAAGGGTGGGGTTCCAGTGAAAGACAACAAGCAGCTTTAGTTGCAAAAACTGCACAGGATGAAGAAGCTGAAGCACTACTAAGTCGTCTTTTTCATGAATTTCTTTCATCTGGTGAAGTTGAAGACATACTTGACAATCTCAGAGAAAAAGGAGCATTTTTAAAAGAAGATGAAACAAATGTTTTTACTCGCATAAGCAAATCTATTATCGATACATTAGCTAAACACTGGACAACAACCAGAGGAGCTGAATTTGTGGCTTCATCTGTTGTGTCGTCACTTCTTTTGGATAAGCAGCAGAAGCATCAGAAATATCTTCATTTTCTCACTTTGACCAAGTGTCATCAAGAACTATCTAGCAAGCAGAGTAAGTCTAATGCCTTCTTAATGAGTGGTCTTTGAGTTTTGACTATATCTGTCATATTTAGCCATTCAGCATCTACCTGTAAGGTCTAACATGCTCTTTGCTGAATACCACATGCTTAGACCTTGCAAACTATTTGTAGTTATTACATGTGTATGGTATGAAGCCATATAGTTGTATTCACTTGTTAGTTTCTGTGGATTTGTACTCACTAACTTATGTAACACGATAGCTCCTTTTCAATCTGTGAAGAAAAATCAACTTTCAATAATTCATTGATATGTTTGATCTTTTGGTCCTTTATTGTGCATATTGCTTTTAGTAAACTGACACTAATCCTTGAAATTTGACAAGCAAAGTTCTTTTGAGTGTGGAAAATAATATCAGATGTGCTTTAAGAAGTATTATTTGAAATGTGTAGCATTACAACTATTTCCTAAGCAGACTTCTTAGAAATTTCCATATGATTTAATGATTAATAATCATATGTTGCAGACTCAGTTCTAAATTTAACTATATTTTCTTAAATTGATTTAATGCTTAATAGTTCGATATTCTACATATTTGAACTTATAATGGGAGCTTGTTGAGGCTGTTTGAGTGATACCAAATTTGAATGCCCTTTTTGAAAGATAACATCCTTAATTGTTTAATCTTTTATGTGTGCACAAGGAAAGCCACTTTTCTTTGACCTTGTCAAGTTTCCAATGTCTTTGGTTGCATAATTCTTATCATTTAGATACCTTTTAAGTTCAGGAATGAAATCCAATTGGATCAATTTCAAGCAAATTATTCTGATACTTCCACTTTCTGTTATTAATCCAATTAATCCCAGTAAGAAGAGTTCTAATCCAAGTATCTGATGCTAGCTGTATTACACAATAACCCAGTTGTTTGCAAGTTAATCAGAGAGAATCTCCAATGTTTGAAGGAGAAAATGAATATTTTGGAGAAGCTAAATTATCTGAAGGCTTAGCAATTAAAATGTGAAGTGAGAAAAACACACCTTATAAAAGTTGCGGTGAAAGGTTTAATCAACTAGCATATGTAAACTTGCCTTGATGTAAAGCTGGAAAGTTGATAGAAAGCTCATCTTTAGAGTTAGTTACAATTCTAAATCTTTGCAAGATAACAAGCCAAAATAGTGTAAACAAATTCTTATTCGCAAGAGTCAAAATGACTCTGATTTCTTAGTTGGCCTAGTTTTTTTGTTTTGTTTTTTACAAAAGCAATTATGCATGGAAATGGACTTGATTATTCAGCTCTATCATATTTACACCATCAGTTTCTGTGGGCTATGTTTACTGAGTTAGAGTTCTGGTTGTGCAGTTTGACTTTCATTGTTCTTATTATCTCCGTACTATAAGTTCTTCATAAGGAAAAAAGTTAAAAACTAATGGAAGTAAGTTTGTTTATGCATTGCTAATTCTTTCTGAATCCTTATATCTTATTTAACCTTGCTATGGGAATAGCAGTGGAACTGTTATCACATTCATGTTTGAGGCAGCTTCATGCTTTGTTGTTTCCATCTTTTCTGCACATTGCTATCACTAAATTCACCTTTTCTTCCTTGTAGGATCTTCAATGCTAATTATTATGGAACACGGTGAAAAGCTTTTTAGTATGATTCAATTAAGGGAATTACAAAATATTCTTAGTCAGAGTGGAAAACACTCATATGATTCACCATCTCATGTAGAAGCATCTGGATCTCTTTGGACTCTGATTCAGTTAGTTGGTGAGAAAGCACGGAGGAATACTGTTCTTCTTATGGATCGTGATAATATGGAAGTATTTTACACTAAAATTTCTGATATAGAACAGCTATTTTATTGCTTATCTCAACATGTTGAGTACATAGTGGGTAGAGATCAACCATTCAGTATACAGGTGCAACATGCTTGTGAAGTATCGAATGCCTGCACAACTTTGATTCATGCTGCTATGCACTACAGAGATGAGCACAAAAACTGGTATCCTTCTCTTGAAGGATTAACACCCTGGAACTGCCAGCATGTAGTTCGGTCAGGCCTCTGGAAAATAGCATTTTCTATTATGCAGCTCCTAAAAGAGGTGGAAGCTATTGATATGCCTGTGGTGTCAGAAATGTGGTCCCAATTGGAAAGACTCACTGATGTATTGTTGGAGTCTTATACCAGTGCAATTACAGCTAAAATTGAACTTGGAGAAGAACACCAATCTCTAATAGCTGAGTATTGTAGCAGGAGAGATGAGCTTCTTGCTTGCCTCTATGAGCTAGCAAAAAGATTAACCCAACTGAAGTATCAGGTAAGTTCTGGTGGTGTTTGTATACACTTCTTCTGCACTTTCTTGATTCATTTCACAGCATGTGAATGTAATTTTTCATAGTTTCTATTATTTCAAAAGGCACTTAAAAACTTCTTTATCCATTTTTTTTCTAATTCTTGGCCATATAATTGTAAACCCATCTGGGAGTTCCAAGCACAAGCAAGAACAGCACAAATCAAACCCATACAAAGAAAGTCAAGTGAAGATCATAGAAAATATCTTCTTTCTTGTGAGTTTGCTTGCTTGCTAGTTATTTATAATATTTCTGAAGTAGCACATCCTGCAAGAAAAGGAGGGCTTCTCGACTTGGATTTCTACTTCTACATACCCTGATTTTGCGACAAGCATACTTAATGGATAACTAAAGAAATTCTTGGAGAGAGCATTCCTATTCTACTGTCAGCTAATACTGGACCACTCTGCGAACAAAAAGAGGCTATTCTCCTACCTGATCAATGAATATCTGAAATTGATTTCGTCCCAGCCACTTTTTGAGGAAAGGCTGTGAACACCCCTATTCTATTAGGGATTGGTGTTGACTAAGTTGTCTCTCCAATGAATATGATATTACTAGTTCTTTAGATACTATAAAACTCAATGGATGTTGTTTTTGAGGTTTTAATCTTCATAACAAACTGATTATCAGATGGAGCTAGAAATACGAGTCGGCATTATAAGCTCTTGTAGTCATAGTCATATCATAGTAATTCCTCCATGCCGGTGCCACAGATATTTTTCACCTGCAGAAAATAGCATCCATAAGTTTTAAGACACAAGTTATTCAAAGAAATAAATAAGATGATGCATTACTTATTGAAAGTGAGTAGACATATTCTTTGCATTTTTTAAATAACTAAAATGGTGGTGCATATTCTCCATGTTGCCACCATGGTCATTATAATGGAAAGTCTGATATGATGTAAAATCAGAATATTATATGTAGTAAATCACAGGTTCAAAACTCTTTTTGTTGATATGTGAATGTCAAGGTAGTAGAGTACTGGGAATGAGAACTAAATGTTACTCACTTGCAAGCTGACAACTATGACTGAAAATTAATTTGAATCACATATTATGGACATATTCACATGATACTAACATGCTTTAGTGAGATGGCATGATGACTTAGGATTGCTCATGGCACATTATCTCCAGAGTGAGGTATAAGGGACTGTAATGGAGATTTCTTGGTAGGCTGATGTTTTGGAGACATGGATTCATAATAATACATTCTAACAAAGTTTACTAGTCTTTCAACTTTGTGAACTCTCATACATACTAATACTCTTCACTCTTCATCAGTATCTTGCAAATTTGATCACAAATTAATCTTACCTGTAGTAGATTCCTTCAAGTTATAGATGCTATTAATTATTAATTTGTTAAAATTTTCGTCTATGCAAGTCTCATGTTTACAAATTAACATTACCTATAATAGATTCCTTCAAGTTGTGGATGTTACTAATTGTTTATATGTTTTTCTTCAGGAGGCACACATAGGCATTGATGATCTTAACAGAAAGGAAGCCATATTTAGAGAAGTCAGTGAACCTCTACTCTTGATTGCAAAGAGACATGAAGGCTACCAAACATTGTGGCAACTATGTTATGACCTTAGTGATACAAGACTTCTCCGAAGCCTTATGGTATGGACACATAGAAACAGACTTTTCTATTGCCATGAATACCTTATGCATGTCTATGAATCTTTCAGTATGCTTGTGCTTGTAGGAATCATTCTTTTGCATTCTCTTATATCTGCTAGGCTTGAAATATTTAGAATATGTTTCATCAGGTAATGGAATTTGGTGGGAATATAATCTTGAATCAGAATACATTTATTTGCACTGCCCTATTCATTTGGGGGGGTTCATTGGCTACAGTTGTTGTGCATTCTTTTAGGTGATTAATATTTTCTTATCCTTTATGTAAATTATGCAGCATGAGAGTGTTGGGCCAAAAGGAGGGTTCAGCTATTTTGTCTTTAAGCAGCTGATGACAAGCCAACAGTTCTCTAAGCTTTTGAGGCTCGGAGAAGAATTCCAAGATGAGTTAGCTATTTTTTTGAAGGAACATAAGGATCTACTGTGGCTGCATGAGATATTTCTGAACCAATTTTCAGCAGCTTCAGAAACTCTTCATGCCATTGCTCTATCTCCAGATGATAGTTTGCACCCAACATCTGAAGAATCACCAACTGAAACAAAGAGGTTCCTGTCACTTGCTGACAGAAGACGTCTACTTAATCTTTCCAAAATTGCTGCAGCTGCAGGTTTTAGTCCCTCACTCTTCAACCTTATTTAACAGCAAGAAGCCTATATTAGTCCTTAAAATTCTATTCCTCACAAACTCCAAATCAAAGAGTAAATTTCTTGCCACACTTGTTCATAAATTGCTATTACTATCCAATCAATCTATCATGATGTAGAGTTACTCAATCAGAGCATCTGATGATCCATATGCACTAAATCAAATTTGCTCTTGCAAGATTAGAAATTGATTAATGAGAATGTATGATAATCCACATTCAAAATTGACTCAGATTTCATTTTGATATGGTGATTCATCTAAAAGCAAATTCATCTGTATACTTGACATTTATCGATGTGCCATTGGATTTTAGAGACTAGTAACACTAGCTATATCATCCTTGCTGTGAGGTGAAACTTGCCAAGTCTAGCCATTCAATTGGCTTTCAGCTTGCCAAATCTGTGGAGAAGGTTTTTGATGTCATTAATACTGTTTCGATGGTATCTGTTGGTTGTGTTTTATGGGACCAATGGACTATAGGCTGACTGGATTTTCAGTTGTAGACATGAAATTTAATAATGCCTTATAGATTTATTTATTTTTGATTCTGTAGCTGCTTTCTTTGATACCTTGATCTAAACTCTGAAGTTGCTGTATGGCATTGGCAGCAAAATCTTCATGGAAATTCACACTTAAGTAGTAGAACACTTGACTTTTGAGGTTAGAATTTATGCTTACCAGTAATGTTGCAAACTTCATCATATGCTTGGAAGTTGGAGTTAATATCTGATTTGCATTTTCGCCATATTTCTAATTAGTAAAATATTCTGAAATAATCCTAGACTTTTATTTTAAGTGAGATGCTATTGGAAAGGTTTGAACCCTTTCAACCTTTATAAGGGAGTAAACACCTGACCAACAGGGTAGAAGTTGAGTTACTAGCCTAGACTTCTATCAACACCAATATTTAGTGCTATCAGGTTGATATATTTATCAAACAAGTTGCAGGAGCAAATTTGTGACTGATTTTTCTCTTCATATTCTCCATTGGGACTGTGACTTAAGTAGGAAACATTGTTTCCGACAAAAATTCTTTTTCGCTTCACACAAGGTTAAAGAGGAGTTGACTACCTCTTTAACCTAAATGTTCAAATTGTTTAGTATACCTTGACCCTAATATTGTAAAGGAAAAGGAGTTTGATTACCTCTTCTATATTTGCTCTCATAAGTAGCTTTTATGTTTTTCCTCTTATAGTTTTAAGTAGTTCGTATTTTTTCTGAAATTTTAAAGAAATATTTTGTTCTTGTAATTTGAGCAGTGTCTTCTGTGTTGATAGGGAAGGACATGTATTTTGAGATGAAGGCCAGACGGATAGAAGCTGATCTGCAAATTTTAAAATTGCAGGTGCATTACTCTTTGCTGTCGATCAAAAACAATTCTCACAATTGTACTTCTCAATATTTCTCCTGATTTTTGAGCCTTCTATTTGTCTGAGCGTTTAGTATATTTTTTTGTGACAGCCCTGATTTTGTTATATTACTCAATTCTGTCTTTCAATTAATTTCAAACTTGAGGCTCAGTTTGTCTTAGGCACATTGTTTCCGAGTTTTTGCTCTAGGCAGATTTGGAACTGATTTAATGTTTTGGGTATCTGTTTTTGATTTATGAGTTTTTACCTTTTTATATGTATTTTCTGCAGGAAGAAATCATTAGCTATTTATTAGATGGTGTAGATGAAAATGACATTGATAGGCCTCTTCTTCCTGGAGAACTGGTCGAAATTTGTTTAAAAGGAGGGAGTAAAGAACTATGTCTAAAAGCTTTTGACGTTTTTGCTTGGACAAGTTCATCATTTCGAAACTCCAACAAAAGCCTTTTGGAGAAATGTTGGCGGGCTGCCGTGGACCAAGAAAACTGGACCATTATTCAGGCATCAACGGCCGGTTGTGGTGATGAAGTTACCATGGAGTCACTGAGAGAAACAGTGCTGTACAAGGCTTCACAACGATGTTATGGACCCGAATCACTGGTTTATGGTGGTAGTTTTGACGAAGTACTGCCTTTGCAGAAAGTGGATGCAGAATCATCGAGTTTTGGGGACTCTTGTTCGTCAGTGGAAGACATTCTTAAACAGCACAAAGACTTTCCTGATGCAGGCAAGTTGATGCTGAATGCTGTCCTGCTTCCTGTGATCGAAGATAATGTGATAGTCGAAGAGGATATCGCTATGGATTCTAGATGAAACCTGATGCACTATCATTGCTATCCATGAGTCAAAAGAGCCCATCACAGGATTGTAGATGGAACCTGATGCCTTACCTTTCATGGACTCCGATACACGCCATCTTTGCAGTTGGACTCACAAGACAAGCATTTTCTTTGTAAAGTCTCGTCCTTGTTCGCTGAGAAAATGCCTCATCTGGATCTTATGTGCCTACTGGCACTGTTAATTCCCGAGAGATCTAATGTTCCTCTAGCCCGCAATTCACCAGTTACCCGAATGTTTCTCTTGCACGATGAGAATGAGCATATCAGTGCATGTAATGGCTGTCAGTGCACTTCTTTTGCCTGCTCTTTTGCATCAGATTTCGTCATGCAATTCTGTATGATAACTGTTCGTCTTTCAAAATTTTCCATTTTACTCTCCACACTTTATTGCAGCATTGTGTTTCATCCTGATTTTGCCTAGTTTTTGTATGATAAAATTTGTATCTGAAAGTTGTGCTTCATGTTCAAAGATCACATTGGTGTTGATCGGATGGATGAGAAATGCATCTATAAACATGTATCTTCTTAACTAAAACTTCTGAGAGAAGAGAGTTCAAATGGAAGTCTTGTGGAGGGATCTCCAATCGTGTTGTATTCGATAACTTGCAATGAATCAATACTCAAGCACTAGCCCAGAGGCACCACCACTCTCTTACTGCCATGGCACCTCCACCCTCACCGTCCTTCCCTCTTCCAGATACTCGAACTTCATCCTGACTCAATTCAACAAGCAATCACTCGCCCTTCTTTTTGAAAACACCAATAGCTTGCCTCCCCCCTTCACCTTCATCCTCGCTTGCCTTCCACCTCCATCAGAGTCCCATCACAATTGAACATGTTCCCCAACCCAATTGCCGCAAACTCGACACCAGTTCCAGCTCCGAGCTTCACGATCAGCGTGAAGCTGAAGAGCTCAAACAAGGGCCGCAGAGTGAAAAAATCACATTATGAAGAAGGTATCCCAAAAAAAGTTATCCATAAGATTGTTGCTATATCACATTATGAAGGCAATAATTGAAGAATAGTGGACCTGTATGCATGAATATAACTTAGAGATGGAAGCAAACTTCAGCCAAAATAAGAAGGTATATATACCTATTTATTTGGTACAATCTGCAAGTTTTTCATGAAAAAATTGCTTGTGGTTACCGAACTCTTCAACGATCCTTTGAGTTAGACAAAAGGCAAATATATTTTCTAGCCCCTCTCGAGTACAGTCTGACGAGAAAACAGAACTACAACAACAACAACAGTAGAGAAACATGGAGAATGCGATGCAGAAAGAACAAGCATCGTCTGTAGAGACCAGAGATGAACGGCGATGATAGATAGCAGCCAAAGACAATTATGCATAAGAAAATATTCTATTTGTAGAGCCTCAAGCGTGTCACTGTTTCATCATATGCTTGCCTTTTTGTGTCTCTTTTATAATGCATTATCTTTGTTGTCCAAGCAACGCATCACAGACCTTTGCAGCATCCAAACAATAGCCGACATTATGCACTCTGACTATATTTGCACCTCCCAAAACTCCTGCTGTTACAGCAGCAATGGTAGCAGGATCTCTCTCGACGGGATTTCTACGATTGCATATCTCGCCTAAAAATCCTTTTCTAGACGGTCCAAACAAGATTGGCAAATGTGAAGCGGCCAAGCTTTTCGTTCCGAGTTCTCTCCGGATGGAAGGAAGACCCGTGATTATGTTTAAGTTCTGCTGTGTATCCTTTGAGAAGCCAATGCCAGGGTCTATTATGATTCTCCATATAGGAATGCCTGCCAATTCTGCTTCATGCAGCCGACTGTATAGTTCAGAAGCAACTTGCCCACAAACATCATGATACTGTAAATTTTCCTTACTTTGCATGGTTAATGGATCACCTCTCATATGCATAACAATATAAGGAACCCCAAGATCTCCTACTACCTTGAGAATTTCAGGATCGAGTCGTCCACCAGAGACATCATTGACAATATGGACTCCTCTATTTACTGCTTCAAATGCAACTTGAGAATAGAAGGTATCCACAGATAATAGCTTCCCTTCCATCTCAGGCATTTTAGTAACTGCATCTAATATCGGAATAAGCCTCTGAAGTTCTTCATCGGCAGAAAGCCGACTTGCATTAGGACGTGTAGATTGGGCTCCAATATCAATAATATCTGCCCCTTCTGAGATTAACAACCTGACCTGTGAAACTGCAGCTTTGACCTCCAGATACTTTCCTCCGTCACTAAAACTATCAGGTGTCAAATTTATAACACCCATAACGTGTGTTTTCCTTGACCAATCCCATACAGAATTTCCAATCGGCAAAACCCTTTTCAATCCTTTGGTACCAATCAATGATTCCCCACCTTGTTTTTCCCACGATTCAAATAGCCCACCCTTTTGTCCTGAGAAAGAATGCCACCATGCCACATTATCATTGTCAATAGATGATCCTAATAGGTCAAGAAGAGGAGCCACAACAAAAGGCCTTTCAAATATTCGCACATGTGGCACTGTAAGGTACTCAGACTCAATTTTGTATTTGCCATAGAAAAGAATGTCTAAGTCAATTGGCCTCGGACCATACCGTATTCCATCTTTCCGTCCCAAATCTTTCTCGATCTGTTTAAGAACTTTCAACAATTCATGAGGTCCAAGCTTGGTTGTACCTCTAATAGCAGAATTCAGAAAAAATGGCTGGTCAGTCACATAAGCAGGCTCCGACTCATATAAACACCCATGTCTTGTAATAGTTATGCCTGATTTCTTCATCCTTCCCAGGGCCTCATTGAAATTGTGGACTCTGTCTCCAACATTGCTTCCTAGAGCAATCACTACTTCTTGTTCTGGAGAATGAACAGAACATTCAGGAGAAGAATGGAAATTTGAACATGGCTTCCGGCAAAAGTAGGTGGACCTCGAGGTTCTAAAGCCCAATCCTGCAACATAACAAAAGACAAAAGCTTCAACCAAAAAGAGCTAATCTGTGAGCTCTAGTTAACAAAAATTTAGAGGAGTGTCTCTTATATATAAAGTACCTATCTGACTATTTGAATGGACAAAGCCTATGAGTCCATGCCTGAAGAGAGAATGCAAATGCCTAAACATTTCCATGCCAAGAGGGGTAATCCACCATCAATCGAGATCCACAGTCCACCGCTGAGCGTAAAGATCTAATGACTAGTTAAGAAAGTAGATTGAACAATGTATTCATATTGTTCAAAATGTCCATCCGGAGAAGCTAATTGTGAGGTTGAGCCATAAACTCCAACTAGTTCTGTATGGCAGAGATGATAAACAGGTGCAGAAATCAGAGATCTATTTCATTTCGGCTAAAAAAATGGAACTCATTCTAACAAACAAACGCAGAAAGGATGGGAAAAGATGAGAAAAATCAGACAAAATAGAACCAAAAGACAAAAATGATAGCTTTAAGCCACATCAGATGAACCAAAAGACCAAAAAGAAAGAAAGGAAAAGCTCTTCCATGTTATTGTAAACAAAAATGGCTACAAAATTCATGAAAGAAGAAAGTTCCCATTTTTTGCAATCAAATTCTTGAGAAGTAAAATTATCGAAAGAATATCCACCGAATCAGAAGGTTAAGAACGCCAATGGGTGTGCTATCTCATCGAAGTGAACTCGCAGCAACTGAATCAAAGAGGACCACAGAGCGTCACAGTTAGATCGAGGGGATGAGGGAGCAGAGACAGGGATGGATCTCGATCTCGATGAGGTTGGTGGAGACCCGACAGCGGACACTATTCAAGTATATACCCTAAACGGATCCGTCGGGTCGAAGCTCACCCGATCCGATGCATCAAAATCCGACACACAGGAAGAGAGAAAGTGAAAGAGAGGGAGACCTGATACGGCGGCGCTCCCCGTCCGGTGCCTGACCTCGACGGAGGCGGTGCGGCGGCAGACGGCAAGCGGCACCACCGCGCCGCCTCTCGCCGAACCCAACCTATCTCCACGCCACCGAGTCGAGGAATCGCGATTGGCCTCCCTCCGCAGCTCCTCCGTTGTGGAGAAGATCGACGCCCGTCCTGGAGTAGCCGTCATCATCCTCGTCCCGCCGCGGCAGTAAGCAAACCCTCCATCGAAGCTTTTGGATTCCATTTTTGGTAAACTAAAATTCCTTTTACAGATTAATTTTCAAAATAAAAACGAAAAGTTATTTTCTTTTAAATAAAAGTTACCAAACTTAAAATAAAATCTATCGTAAATGGTAAATGTATTTTAAAATCATTTTTATTTATTTTTAACCATAATCGGGTCAACAGATTGGTTAACCAATAATCAATTTACTTATATTTTAACGTTTAAAATTATTTAATTATTTTTAAATTATTTACAGGAAAATAATACTTATTATCTTTCAAAAAAAATTAAAAAAACAAAATTTGCAGGACGAAAATGAAATTTTTGAAGCTTGGAACTCCTGGCTGCTTTCGGCGTCGGTATCGTGCAATACTAGGGTTTTAGAAAGGAGGAGATTCCAGCGGAATGGAATTAGTAGTTGATCTAATCTTTAGCATTTAGATCGGCGATGCAAATGTGCAACTGAAAGAATTGGTGTTGCGGGCTCATCGTTGGTGGTTTAGGGCTCCAGCTTCATGGACTGGATGGCGAAAGATTGAAGTTTTAGACTACAGTTGAGCATCTTAGACCGTGGGAAGCTTGGATTTGGAAGATACCCCTTTGCTCTTGGTTGCTTTAGCACTTGAGGTGAATGGAGGCTAGCCTGGAGCAGACCCTTCAGGAAGGTAAGCTCTTCCGCCAGGTCAATGCGCTGATCGTCGCCCATCTTCGGGACAACAACCTTGATCAGGTAAATTTCCTCCCATCTTCCTGGATTATCTTCTTGAATCTTGTTATTGGTAAAAGGTTTCAACTTGTGTGCCAGGCTGCAGCTGCAGCTGCTTCAGCCACCATGATTCCTTTGAACACGGACGTGCCTCCAAATAGGCTTCTTGAACTTGTAGCCAAGGTGTGGTTTTATATAGTTCATCATGCTTTGCTTAACAAACTTGTAGCTTTCGAACTCTGATGCGTCCACAGGGTATTGCAGTGGAGAGGGAGGAAGTTTCGAGGGGAGTTTCATTTGCTTCTCTCCTCAATTCTGCAGCAGGGATACAGGTTGCACATGGCTCACTGCCTCTTGGAAGCAATGCCATAGATTTCAGGTGAGTATACTTGCAATGCTTTGCGTTGTCTGTGCCATTTACATATGATGGTGAAATTAGATTTCAGGTGAGTATACTTGCAATACTTTGCGTTGTCTGTGCCATTTACATATGATGGTGAAATGTAATGGCAGTTTATTTGTATATGAACAAATTAGTTTACGTATTTTCTTTCTTGGCTGCTTGCAACTGTAACTCTTGATATTGAATTGTCTATCATGTGGAATGATGTGTACCAGACTGATCTCTGATGTTCCTGTTTGTGTTTATTTAGTATCATGCACAACACAAAGGGTTCATCCAAGACTTTTCCAAAGCACGAAACAAAACATGTTTCGGATCATAAGGTATCAATAATAATTCATCACAAACATTTTTCAATTAATTTATAATATTATACTACTTCCATATCATCCATTCCATTCACTAATTTATTATAGTTGTGTACGTCTGAAACATTGAACAAAATCAAGAAAAGGGATGTTTGTCTCTCATATATTTGATTATAGAAGACAATAGTTTGAACAAGAATAAAGAATGGTTACTTACCTCTTCAATGTTGCTTTTTCCCCGTACCTCCAATAATGAAATTAATTTTGCATCATGTTTTCTTACACTAAATCATCATTCATTGTGTATTTTATCATAGGCTGGCTTAAAGAATCACTTCTCAGAATTTTCTTGAAACAAGGGCTAGTACACATGAAGTAACTTGCCCTTGCTTCTATTTACAATATTGTTTTTCATTGTCAGTATCCTTTGATTCAACCTCCATTAGCTTATGTATATGTGGTCTAGATCTAATCTTAATTGTACCGGAACACACAATCTTAGTCATTTTTTCCCTCGATAAATCATTGAAACTTTCTCATACAAACCACTTCAAACTTTATTATTTTTTCCATTCTGCGATATATTTCATTTGAGATGTCTTCAACTCTTTATAGACAGCCTTCTTGTTTCAACCATCATATTCTTGGCTCATTACATGATGCAACTCCATAGGGAATTCTTTGGCTCATAATTGGCTATATATAGTAATAATTATACTCATTCCTGTAAACATATTCGTCCACATGTATGCACATTTGTTTGTTCAGCTTGGTTAGAAATTTGATTCAAAGACTGATACTAAATGGAAATCAATTTTAAAAAAATATGCAATGTATCTCCTGCAGAATGTAGCCAGATGTGCAAGATTTAGTCCTGATGGTCGATTTGTTGCAACTGGAAGTTCAGACACATCCATTAAGTTATTTGAGGTCTGCTTCTGCCCTAAATATATCATCTGTATCTTCTTTTTGGTTTGTGTTAATGGCGGCCTTATTCTGTTTTCTGAATTCAAGTAGTCATACTTTACTATAGGTTTCAAAAATGAAGCAAAGCATGCTTACAGATGCCAGGGATGGTCCTGTGAGGCCCGTGATTCGGACGTTCTATGATCATTCACAAGTAACCTCATATGCCATATTGCATAAGTTTCTGGTGTAGTTACATGTTAAATGTTTTGGCATCGAGTTTCTTTGAATGGCACACTTGTAGCTATTAATTCTTTTATTATTAATTACAAAGAATGATGTTGATTCTTTTATTATTAATTACAAAATTATGCTCAATAATTTTATTACGGCAAGGAATTAAAGAGGATATAGATACAAAATTAAGATTTGCTGAATATCTTGAGCCTGTAGGAAAATAATATGATGGGAACATTTTTCCTTGTGTGTGTCCTCTTTACATATTTTTAATCCTGCTGATGCTTTGTAGCCAATCAACGATCTGGATTTCCATCCACAGAATGCTATACTAATCTCAGGGGCAAAGGACAACACAATCAAGTATGTGTTGTTTTTTTTTTTTTTGCCTTTTTTGTGCGTACATGAATTCAGTGCAGTGTGTTCATATCTTGTGCTATTGATGTACTTGGTGTACAAAAGCCTTCCTGCACTAGTCCTTTTAATTGTAAAGTCATTGTGGGTGTCTTAAAATTCTTCCATTCATCAAAGAGTTTAGATGAATTTTATCCTGCCATCATGCAAAATTATTCAATTCAGTAATTTGCATTACTCTTCAAACCTTATTTTTTTTCTCATTCCACCTTTTGTTTCTGCCCATGCTAATCAATTTAGGAGCAACCAATTTTGTTCACAATAATTTCATAAGTGCACTATTTTGACAAGAAATCCTAACAAAAATGGGCAGCGCCAATTTGAGAAGCTTGGGCAGTGGCAAGAGGAGAAGGGAGTTTGTTTTGGATTTTTAAAATCTAACAATTAGGTTTTTAATCCCTTAATAATTCTTCATAAGAGATATATTTCTAGGTGTTTAATAGAAAAAATTTCGTTAAGAAATATTAACAGAATATGTTAAATCAAACTCCTATCTTTTTGCCTCAAGTTTGGTTCAAAACTAAACCGGAGTGGTTCAAAACCAAATCACTTTTAATTAAAACCAAACCAATTTGGTTTATAATTAAACCAAAGAGGGCCCACTTTGTCTTTAAAAGACAGGGTCCATCTGTGCTTCATTTTCGAAAAAATATCTTCCATATTTGTCCATCGTCTAGTCCAACTAGACTCAATCTCTCTCGATCTGAGAATTTAATTCTCAAACTCGTTTTATGTCTCTTGGAGAAACTCGTAGTGCGTGTGACCTTATAGGTTTCTGGTTTATATTGGCCGTCCACAATTAACCATTAATTACAGATCGATCATAAGTGATACCTAGTAGTACATCATAACCCCCAATTAATTAAAAAATCACAGTTGATTCTAGAACCACTTCTAAACCTTTCAGCAGCTACGGTTGATCGTGCCTCTGTTCCTTTCACTATCTTATACCCGCTTAGTTCAAGACATGGTGTATGTATCAGTCCCCACTAGGTTGACTATGCCACACCTAGTCTAAGCTATAGTTTTTTTGTCTTGCGAATTCAAGTTACTTAAAACAACTATCCAAGAGGACTATCCTCTTGACGTGTTATTATTTTGGCCAAAGACTTACGAGTAACGATCCTGACAATTGGTCATAGGATATACGTCTCCTAATTAAAGTAGTAGTGAATCTTTTGTTGGCTACTCAAATACCTTCGGACACTTTGGTTTATACTCAATCATCTCGGGTCTACACCTCATAGAGACGCTTGCTTGAGATGTCAAAGTATAAGCCTCTATGACCAAGATAACTTGAATACCTTAAGTCGGAGGAAACTTGCACTCGAGCTGCAATGAAATCTTTATAGACATTCATTGAACCACATGAAATCTCATGGTAGGTCACTCTCAATGAACTAGTTGCCTTTAATCAACATTCATATGTTAACTCTCAGCATCACAATGTTTTCAACCAATGAGGATCAACTGCTTGACAAACTAAGGAGTCTAACATATGTTAGTCTCACAGAATTGATAATGTCTAATCTCATCAATTCATCGACTAGGGAATATTTCAATACGTACATAATTGCACATGCAGAGATACCTACTAATTGTGATCCAATCACAATTTCTCTCATATTGTACATTGTATTGTGGACATCACTAATTGAGTTTAAGATTAAATCAAATACATAGAGAATGTATATTCAAATAGTGATTTTATTTATCCAATATATAATACACTATCGATTAGCTTATGACATCTCTCAAATATAACAACAGCTTCTCTAAAGCAACTTAATTCCATATCACTATACACACTTCTGTTTTCAAGCATTTGACGATGAACAATATGTTTACCATTTTTTGCTCTTTTTTATTATCTTCTAAGTCCCTTGGTTGATGTTAAGAAATTGGATTCCCATCAGAAGTTTGACCAATTGAATCAAAATGGTAAGAATTGCCTGCAAGTCTTGCCATCTTATGAGTTACCTGCAAGTCATTAGTTCTGTTTTTGTGATAGCCTGCGCAACTGATTGATTCTCTTAACAAGTAAAAAAGATGTCATGAGAAGACAGAATACCTTATTCTTGGAATGCTGATCATACAATTTTTCATTATGAGCATATTTTCTTTTCTTCTCTCTTTTGGATCTCTTATTTTTGAAAAAAGTAAAGAAAATCTTGTTAGCTTGCATTTAGGACAAATAGACCAAATTTAGTCAAGAAATATTATCGTTAGAGAAGCCTTAGCCTACTGGTAAGCCTTAAATTCCACTTCTTTATCAATGTAGAATTCTCTGACCTATTTTATCCGCCGCATAGAAAATTGTTTCGATTACTCATCTTATGGGGGTTTCTTGTATTTATTTATATACTGATGAACTTTCATATCCCATTTCAGATTTTTTGATTTCTCTAAGACAGTTGCAAGGAGAGCTGTCAGAGTTATCCAGGTTCAGATGATCTTTTTCTTATTCTTTTTTCAAACAATTCAAATTGCATTCGGTCGACATGAATCAAGCCTTTTCTATTTGATTGTGCACACAGGACACTCACAATGTGAGATCTGTTTCTTTTCATCCTTCTGGCGAATATCTTTTGGCAGGTTTGTTTCTGTTTTAACTTTTAAATGTTGAACTTTTAGTTTAATTACTTTTTTATGATATCATGTGATTGTTTGTTGTTTACTTCACATATAATCTATGCTAGATGACTTCCTGAACATCTCTGGCTAGTTTCGCCTCTTTCTATTTTTATGATCAATGCATACACCTCCTTTCTAAGCTGTACTCATCGCGCTCTCAAATGCGCAAACATCTTCCATTGTTTGGCTTCATTTAAAGCTTCAAAATCGTTCGAGTTTCAAGCTCTTGCGGCAACCCTACTTTCGCCCTTGGGATAGCATCGATGTGAAAAGAGTTGTGGAGTAGGAGAGGCCTCCGAAGCACATCAAGTCCTCAATTAGCATTATTCATTTTTTGCTTTTGCGCGCGTTATATTTGCTTCGGCTATCTCATTCTAGCCGTATTGTCTCACACACTTAGATTTTCTTTTGTTAATATTTTACGATAGCTGTGTGTATTCTCATTGTACAGGGACTGATCATCCGATGCTACACTCGATCATATGTCGTTAATATTTACGATAACTATGCGTGTTCATTCTCATTCTGCAGGGACTGATCATCCAATTCCCCATTTGTACGATATCAATACTTTCAAGTGTTACTTAACAGCAAATGCCCATGATCTGAGTAATACTGCAGCCATCAACCAGGCATGTTATCTCTACCTCGAGTCATCTAACGCAACGGTTTCCCTTAGGCTGAATCAAATCTACGTGTTGTAGGTGAGGTACTCGTCGACCGGCAACATGTATGTGACGGCATCTAAAGATGGTTCTCTTGGTGTGTGGGATGGAGTCACTGCACAATGTATTCGCCCCATAGTCGGTGCCCATGGATCAATGGAAGCCACTAGTGCGAGTTTCACCAAAGACCAAAGGTACGGAATTTTGATCTATATCGCAAAAGTTTCATAAACAACAACAACAACAAATCTGTGGAAGAGGTGACATTGGATTAGTAGACCGAGAGATAACTAATCATCACCTCGCGATGTCTGGCAACTAGACGATACATTCCACATCCTTGTTTGTTCACTCTGCAGAATATTACTTCCGATGGCGACGGACCGCGAATCAGATGGTCAAATGAACTATATGTAGGCTTACATTAGATGTCTGCATCCGAATACCATTGGAACTTCGGGCGGTAAATGCGAATTCGAACCACCACCCATGTTGCTGAATTCAAATGGGTCAAATATGTGAATGTTGTGATTTCAAACAACCTTGTTCTTGTGCCATCTTATCTGAAACTGGATGATCCATTGACGTTATGTCGTAATGTATGCTACAGATACACATTTCAGATCTTCTGTTCTTCTTACATTCTTCACTGTCACATTGGTCTTCCAGGTTCATCCTCTCTTGCGGCAAGGATTCTACTGTTAAATTGTGGGAAGTTGGAACGGGAAGACTCGTCAAGCAATACTTGGGAGCAGTACATAAACAACAGCGTTGTCAGGTTCGTCGATCATCATCCTGGTGTTTTCTGAAGCAAGCAAAACTAGCTCGAATCGAAGAGTTTCATTATCGTATCTTAGTGCATTCTATCGAAACTTTGTTTTGGTTGCGATCGCAGGCTGTGTTCAGCGATACCGAAGAGTTTGTTCTGTCCATCGACGAGCCGAGCAACGAGGTGAGTTGCCATTCTCCAAAGGGGTAGTAGGTTTCATGCTGCATCTGATTTGCTGAATTTGCTAAGGTTGTGATTTGGGACGCTCTCACTGCCGAGAAGGTGGCGATGTTGCCGTCGAATCACTCAGGTGCTCCGCGTTGGATCGACCACTCGCCGACTGAGGCCGCCTTCGTCACCTGCGGCGGCGATTGGTCGGTCAGATTCTGGAAAGAAATCCAAATCCAATGAGGCAAAACGAATCCATCAACCTGTGGTTCTGTAAACTGATTCTTGATTCATGCAACGCCTACGACAAGAAGCTTGTTTCTGTAAACTGATTCTTGATTCATTTCACAAACTCGAGAAGTTCTTTGCCGAGCAGAATTGAATTCTTAATTGGATTTCTGTAAGCTCGACGCGAAATTGGAAGCTGCAAAAGTTGCAGATCCGCCGAGCGCACAGATCACGGCGACGGCGACCTGCAAGGCCACCTCCCACGCGTGCTCCTCAGGCACGAGGTAGATGCAGAGAGGCCCCAGAGCCAGCAGTGCCAGGCTCAGGCCGAGGAGAACTCCGGGCCTCCGCCTTGGAGAGGGAGAGGCCAGGTTCTCGGCCGCTGTCAGGAGCCCTGCCTTCTCCGTCTTGGTGAGCAGCCTCAACCTCAATCACAAAATAGTTCTAAAATAATATTTATTATTTTGAATAAAATAATTTAAAATGATGTTATTTTATATAAAATAGTTGTAAGTGTAGTACAAACGGTACTTCGAAAATGAAATTATAAGAGGATATTTTATTTTGATAAATTTTATTAAAGAAATATTTTTTTATAATATAAAAAGCACCCTTTTAATTTTTTTTGCTATTTGATTTTGAATAGATTAAAATAATGTTCTTTAGTAACTCGCCCTTCATCGGAACGGTTAGTTATATATAATTTTAGAAAAATAATATTTAGAATTAAAAATTCAACATGAATGGAATATGATACTCACAACTGTATCCAGTAAGTTTCATTGTGTGGGATCCACTATCAATGTGAATGTCAGGTTCTATTTATAAGATTTTTCATATTAAATATCATTTCTCATAATTTTATTCACATAAAAATATATGAATATTCACAATTTCATTTAGTAAGTATAATCGGATATTTAAATATTTACAAATATCTAATTATCAGATTCCCATTGAGATAATTCTGAAAATTATGCGGACGCCCCCGGGGCACAGTGAAATGATAGGACTATGGGTGGATTTCCGATTCGATTTTCCATATTCTATATCTCATAAAAAAATTATGGAAAGTCATAAATTCATATGATTATCTGAATGAATTGAATTAGCATCTAATAAAGCGGTTGTATTGCGATCTATAATTCTAATATACAAATAAAGTTACATGAATATTATTTTAATTTATTTTGATGATGGATAAAATTTTTTATGAAATTAGATTGATTATTTTAGGATTAATTAATTGGAAGAACTTTGAAAAATAAAGTAAGTATTTTTGAAGTTTCATGTTTTTTTTTAAATAAAGAGTTTTGCAGATTTGCCCTTTCTCTTCTCGTAATCACAATCAAGATAGTTCGGATTCATGCTTGGGGACAGGTGGCATCCATGCGATCGACACGTCTCCGTCTGCCGACTCCGTTGATCTCGGCCGTTCCTATCCGTTCGTGCGCTTCGATGTTCAGTCCATTTCATGAACCGACTCGTCGCCGTAAATCCAATTAGGGTTTCAGTTATCTCCGGCGATCGTCGCCGCTCCCGTGGCATTCGATTTGGTCTTCTTGTCAGATGGTTAAACTTCGGGTGGAGAAGCAGGATCAGCAGAGGAGAGTTGCATTCTTGACCTCTTCGAAGAAGTTAAAGAAGGAAAGAAGGAATGGGGACAAACGGAGGGGGAGTAGTTCCACATCTGCGCTGGCTGACGTAGCGGCGACTTATGCAGCTGGAAATAGCAGGGCGAAGTGCCTTAGAAAGAACAAGGAACACCATGAGGCAGCGGAGAATCTTTCTGGATTCATCTTCATGTGCAGTGGCAAGACGAAGCCCGAATGCCTTCGGTCCCATATTTTCGGGCTTCCCTCGTGCAGGCAAAACGCCGTCGAGAAGATCAAGCCAGGCACAAAATTGTTCTTGTTTGACTTCGATCTGAAGCTTCTTTATGGGGTTTTCAAGGCCATCTGCCATGGAGGGATGGACCTGTCGCGGAAAGCCTTCGGAGGTGCCTTTCCAGCCCAGGTAACTAATCTGGTTGGAATCGCCATTGCATTTGTTCTTGATGTTTGATATTCTTCTAGCTTGCTGAAGATGCATTTTTAGAGGCCTACTACTCTGATTAGCATATGGATGTTGGAAGTAAAATTGTATACAGAAATCTAGCTTATTATCATTTTCTTGCAATTTTGTCAACCATTATTATTATTATTTGGATATAATATGAGAACTATAGATGATGGATTTGAAAAAAAAAATTAGACAAGCATTTATTTGAGAAAAAAATGATAATAGATGCAAAAAGGTTGACGACAATGGAAATGAAAATCTCAGAAGGCAACATACAACAACAAACAATGATTTTACACAAATTTTGTGAGAATTTCTCTGATATGATGTTGAGTTTTGGGTTGATTTTTTTTTTAAAAAAAACTTAATCCGCTATGTTAACTCATTTTTGTAGAATAAAATGTCTGCTGATTTCTGTTTGAGACTATTTAGCTAGTGAATCCTTTAGTTTGTTGCTTTATATTTATTGGGATAATCTCTGATGCTGCTGAACAAATGATCATTCTGAAGGATTTGGAAATCATGACCTTAATCTTGCAGGAACAAGCCTTTTTATTTCTTTTGTTTTGCAATATAGCTTAGATATGCCAAGCAAAGTTGATGAGCTGTATCAAAAATTTTAATTCAGATGCTTAACCATCTATCTTATGAGTACATGTCTATTGCTTATTTTCTTGTCTAGAACAGGTGAAATTCAAGGTTTATATGGATTGTCTGCCACTTCCGGAGACATCATTTAAACAAGCTATTCGAGCAAACTATTACTCGAAGGGAAAATTCACTCCAGAACTTAATTCAAAACAGGTACCGCAAACTTTTGGCCTTGTGTAACCTTTACTGCCTATGATTTCAATAGAATTTTTTATTGTTCACCTTTATGTCATATAAACCAAAATGCAGGTAAGTAAATTGTTCTCACTGTTCCATCCTGTAAAGGAGGATACATTTAGACAGATGACTCCACCTCTTACGTATGTTGAGGATCAGGAGGATACATTTAGACAGATGACTCCGCCTCTTATGTATGCTGAGGATCAGGAGGATACGTTTAGACAGATGACTCCACCTCTTATGTATGTTGAGGATCATCGTCATCCACGTTATTCGTCTCTGAGACAGGCAACTCCACCTCGAAAATATATTGAGGATTATCATTATTCAGCTCGTTCACCCCTGAGACATACATCACCACGTCTTAAATATGTTGAGGATTGTCATCACCGTCCTGCTCATTCGCCACCTAAGGATCGATATAGATCAGGGCATGTGTCACATGCAGCTCTTCGTTTGCCACCCAAAGATTCATATAGGTCAGACCATGTGCCATATGCAGCTCCTTGTTTGCCACCCAAGGATCCATATAGGTTAGACCATGTACCACATGCAACTTCTCTTGTGTCACCTGAGGAACCATATAAGTTAGACCATGTACCACAAGCAACTCCTTGTTTGCCATCCGAGGATCATAATAGGTCAGACCATGTATTACTTGCAACTACTCGTTTGCCACCTGAGGATTCATATAGGTTAGATCATGGATCACATGCAACTCCTCGTTTGGCACTTGAAGGTTCATATAGGTTAAATCATGGACCACATGCAACTCCTCGTTTGACACCTGAGGATTCATATAGGTTAGATCATAAACAATGTGAGAATCCTCGTTTACCACCTAAGGATTTGTATAGTTTAGATCGTGAACCATGTGCAAATCCTCATTTGCCACCTGAGAATCCATATAAATCTGGTGACCCATATAGGTTTGCTCATCTGCCTCATGAAGTACTCCCAGAGGAACCATTTAGGTCAGGTCATCTGCGACATTCAACACCCGTGGATTTGGGACATATTCGGGAAGTTGATGCAAAAGATTCTTATAATGGTCGTTCCATAACACCTACAGCTGATCCATTTCAAGCGGAGACTGCTTGGGCTTACTATCCTCAAAACCCTACTTGCAAACGGTAATGTAATTATCAGCTGTTTCCTGAAATTTGTTGGATATTGTAAATGTTTCACATTTTGTTGATTATATTGGATTATCCCTTTCTAATTATTTTGCAACAAGTGTTTTCTTCCTGTATGACTATGAAATGTAGGTGTGGCTTTTCCTATAAATTATAGGTTCTTGGGTTTGATTGAAATGGCCAATCAAAGTAGGGGTTGAAAGTAAAGATTTATTTGGAGGATTGTAATTGGCATTCATAATATTGAATGGGCATCTCTGCTTCGTTCATTGCTTTTTCTTTGGAATATTTAGAATTTCTTTTTGACAATTGACATTAAGGGTCAACCTAAGCCTCCATTTTTTAGCATCGACATTAGATGAAATGACAAGTTATATCTATGTTAATTCCCCTTGTGTATTTATCCAGATATGGTTTTGTAGTGATTGATGGAAGTGTAATTATGGAAGTGTAATTGGAAAAAGACTCTTAAGTTTGAATTTGTGGAGAGCACAAGAGTTAGGCATCATAGATTTATTATTCAAGAGTTATTGATTTATTAGAGTTAGGAATGTTAAGAAATTAAAATGAAAAGGAGAATGTGTATTTCTTAGTTTGTCAGAAAATCTATAAGTTGGTACAAGCGATCTAACTTTATAAGCCACAGTGTTGGGCAAGTTAGCAACACCAGTAAGACTAAATTGGTATAATACAGATTTTGATGTTAAATTGGGCAATAATAATATAGTTAGCTCTAAATAACAGGTTTGTTGTTGCCTAACATATTACGAAATGATAATCTAATGATGGTATCTTAATTCATTAATCAGCATCATTGAGTTGCTCTGTTATTATTTATCTTGGTGCTCAACTAAACTTTTCATTTCCCAATTCCAGGCTTGTGAGACAATTCCAGCCAACCCTCCCTTACCAAGGGACTACCACTGCATCTCCAGGAGAGGGAAAGATCAGTCCAATTCCTGAGCAAACAAACTACAAACAATCTATCAGCCTCCCAGCATCAAGATATGAAGATCCAATTGTGTCGAGCAGGCTGCAAAGTGCCCCTATCTCTTCGCTCTACTCTTTCTCTGGGGCCACTTCAGGATATCCCTAATGGTACCTGGAAGCCTATCTCTGCTCATTTAGGCTTGTGAAATTTTGTGCGAAATGCAACTTTCTTTACGGTTGTTCGCTAGGGCCGCTATGGGATATTACTAGGATGATTATTTGGATGCTTTATAGGGATAACTTACAATACATGTAACCCTATCTTTTGGTCAGAGTTTTTGCGATAAACACAGAGGATCATCTGCTCCGTTACTGTTGGCAGTTGTTTTTGTAGCATTGCAGTTGGGCAAATTGCATCCGACACTTTCCCCATTTTGCTGCTTGTTTCAGTTGAGCTTTTTATTTGTTCTTAGTTCTCCATTTGCAATGTGTGAGTGTGCATCCAGTTATCTGTCGTTGATTGCCTAAACTTGGTGATGAAACCATCAATGACAATTATTAATGAAAAAAGCAAATCAAATTTATTCATATTTATTTAAAAGTTTAAATTATAAAAAAAAATAACAAGCTCAAAATTAGTGAAATAGTTTGATTAGTATACATGAGTGAAGTTTATGAATAATTTATGGATAAATTAGCTAAATGCTTATTATGATTTTGTGTTCTATTTTTTTTTTAATTCAGTTGCATACTAAATTATGAGGGTGAGAATATTTTTATGAGCTTGTTAAAAAATTTAAACTCTACTTAACCAAGCTTGCCTCAGCACAACGCGGATATTTATTTATTTATTTTTATAATAATAATAATAATAATTTAAAAAATATATATATTTATATGTTTTTTAGAAATCTTTAGATATTTATTTATTTACTAATTTATTTTTAAAATTTTTGTATATTTAGGTGTTCGAGTTGGGCTTCTCATGCAAATCGCGCCTAGCTCTACATACGGGTTTGTACATGAATCCGAAATGTAGTTAATATTTTTAAAATAATTATATTAGGATCCGGATCCGAATTCTATTGTTAAGGATCCGAATCCGATTCAGGTGAATTGGATAATTAAGGGCTTGTGAGCGCGTCCGTTGCTTTCTATATAAACGAAGCCCTTGATTCCGCTCCGGAAACCCTAGTTTGGTTCCTGCGGCTGCGCCTCGCTTCCTCTATTGCTGACGAAGTAGCGGCGGAAGAGAGGGTGAGACTGCAACAGCGGCATGGAGAACCAGGTAGCTAAGACCGTGAAGGACGTCTCGCCTCACGAGTTCGTCAAGGCCTACTCCGCCCATCTCAAGAGATCTGGCAAGGTTCGGTCCAAATTCTTTTTGCTTTGTTAATCTACTTCAAAGATCCTATTTTGTGATTCTTTTCTCTATATTGATCGAGTTTCAGATATTATTCTTCGATGATTTTGATTTTGTTATACGGTGGAGAAATCATGCCAATGCTGCGACTTTTTTTTTTTTGAGTTTGATTCCTAGTTGCCTGTATGATGATCTATGTTTTCAGAATTTGTTAATCATAATTCTGTCCACTTTACATTCTCGTGTAATTATTTTCTTTTGGTCGGTTTAGTGTGAGAATAGGATTTCCTACGATCTAATTGAAACAAGAAATGACTCAAAATTTGGAGTTTTAAGTGGTAAATTGACAGAAGAAAGGTTGAGACGTTTTTGACATGTTTAAAGGAGATCAATGGATGATAACCTTGAATATAATCAGTGTTATAACCTTGCATGGATCTCAATGGAGGGATAAGATTCATTTAGTCGATCCCAATCGGACAAGCATAGTTTGATAATAATAATGATTAAATATGAGGTGAAGATGCTTTTACACTATTTGATTACTTTAATCAACTTCACCTTGCCTCAGAATTTCCAGGTAATTCGTAAATTTGTTTCAAGTAATTTCTTAGGCCCCATCTTTAAGCTATATATTCCATTACTAGGATACAAGAAAACCTGTTCTTTCTGATTATACAAATAGATAGATATTGATATGAGGTCCAGGATACTGTTATTTCTTTTAATGTTTTCCTTGTGTCTACTTGAAGCGGAGGAGTTAGAAGGTAGATGCAATAACCGAAGAGGAAAAAAGAAAAGATTTATATTATCTTATCGAGAGGATAATTATTTGCTTTTTGTGTCTATGAAATGCATGTATCTTATCTCCCAATTTGAGAGGAAGTAAAATAGACGAAATGATGGAATTAATTTCTCTAAATTTATCCTTTTTTCACTCTTGTTTCCATCCATGTAACAACAACACCACCATCCAAGTTTTATCCCACTAGGTGGGGGCGGCTTTATATATCCTTCTACACTATTGAACTCTATCCTCTATTATATCATCATCTATATTTAAATAAATTTTTATCTTGTTTTATTATTGTTAACCAAGTCTTCTTTGGTCTTTCTCATTTGATGTGCTTATTTGTCATAGTTTGACATCCATGTAAATGCAACATTAATCTTAGGCTGACTTTTCTTACTAATGATATTTGTCTTGATTCCTGTATAGATTGAGCTTCCCGAGTGGAATGATATTGTAAAAACTGGAAGGTTCAAGGAGCTTGCTCCTTATGATCCGGACTGGTACTATATCAGAGCAGGTAACATGAAACCATGCACAATTGCATCTATACTATTTGCCTTTCTAGTGGGAAGGAAGTTTAGTTGCCATACATTCCAGTCTCACCCTTTATCTTTTCTCACAGCTTCAATGGCCCGCAAGATTTACTTAAGGCAGGGCATTGGAGTAGGTGGCTTTCAGAAAATTTACGGAGGCCGGAAGAGGAATGGAAGTCGCCCACCACATTTCTGCAAGAGCAGTGGAGCAATTGCCCGCCACATTCTGCAGCAACTGCAAGTGATGAATATCATTGAGATCGATCCTAAAGGGTAAGCATTTTCATGTCTTGTCTTCTAGGCACATTTTAGCAGTCTTATAGGACTCTTCATCTTAACTATTAGTAAACATCTAATACTCATCATAAACACATGATTAAACAAATTAAGGGATCTTGAATTGTTTTGTTAGCCTCAACAAGAGAGTTCGCTAGTTCAATGAATTGCTAGTTCCTTTTGACATCACTTTTCAATATTTATTATCACATGCCGTCTGCGTTGAGTCCTATCACCTTAATGTGTTCTTTTCTCTACTGCAGTGGAAGAAAAATCACTTCTCAGGGACAGCGGGATCTTGATCAAGTGGCTGGCCGTGTCTAGGTGCTACTTTAATTGAAGAGTTCCAATTAAGAAACCTTTTACTTCAGCATTTAGTAGAACTTTTGTGTTTCCCAAACGTCAGTACATGATGGTTTTGATCATTTGATTTAATCTGTTTTGGTTTTGGACAATGTCTTATTGAGAAAAATGTATGATATACTCAAAGAGTTTCTGTTGATTGCAATAAATATGCGTCGTAGCTTTTTGCTCGTTTCCATGCTCATGTGCAATTTTTCTACAATTTATAGAGATTGATGATAACTTATGATGTTAACCAAACTGATAGTATTTTGTTGGATTCTTTAGAACTCATTTGGATCAAGTTTTAATAGTTAAAATGCAAATTCTTGTTAAATTTGTTATTAAAAAAAGTTACAATTTATAGTCAATAAATTGTTAAATTTTTATCCATTAGCTACTTAAAAAAATTTAATGTGATATTATGTCAATTTAATAAAATGTATTTTGAATGTTTATGTAAATTATATATAGTTTTTTTTGCCATATGCAACAATCTCACTATATGCAATGATTTTTTTTTTCAAATATTTATAAACATTATATTAGATATAAAGAAAATAAAAGATTATTCTAATTTAGAAATATTTTTAAAGACATCTAGTATAAAAATATTATATTGGTTTTTATTAGTGGAAATTTATAGTAGAATAAGAATTAATCTTTTTGGATAAATGCACTAAAATTAGATCTTAATTTTTTTCTATGTCAAAATATTAGAAGAATTTGGTATATTTTATTTGTAATAGTATTTATAACTTCATTTTTTTATTACTACAGCATAGTTTAGTTTATGATTAGAGTTTGACATTGCAATTTAGCTTGAATTTAGATGTTATCAAATTTTTTTAGTTTCTTGGATTTTTTAAAATTTTTACATTTAAAAGTTTGTTTAATTTGATTAGTGAGTATGATATTATAAGTTTATTTTGTTTATTTCAAGACTTTTTTTTGTCTATTTATAAATTTAATAAGAGCTTTGTTGATTAATATAATTCATAAATATTATTTGTGGATATTATTTATAAATAATTTATAATTTATTCAAGTTAAATGTCTTCAAACTTATTCATTTAACTTAATAAGTTATTTAAATTTATTCAATTAATTAACCATATGTATTGAATAAATATAACTCCTAGACACAGTGCAATAGTAAAACATTTTGATGACAAATAAGAGTATCATGGTTCGAATCCCCCAAAAAGTATTTATCTATAGTGGAAGTATGGACGATGGACATCCAAAGCTAAGTGCATAACGCGAGCGCTTCTCTGATTTACCTTGATAGTTGAGGTTGGATCGGTCCTTCCATGGGATTGAATTAATCCTTTTCAATATTAATATGTTCCAAGAGTTGGATGCCTAAAAATAAAAATATTAAACTTACAAACGTTTTGTTCATTCAGGTCAAGTGTTTTTTATCTATGATTCTTTAAAAACAGCACATCTACCTTTCAAAACACACAAAAGATCTAAGAAAATTGAAGGTTGTAGAATAATATCTATATTCAATTGTAATATTTAAGGTTGATTACATCTTTCCATGAAACAAACAATATCATAATACTAGAAAATTGTTAATAAAATTCATCAAGGAAGACATTTTCCTTTCCAACAGCAATTGGAATCTCCAACTGTTTCTCAGACCTATACAAACAACTACTACCAATTTTGAATCAAATGTGAGAACAAGTTTGAATGTTCAAGGTTCCTTCAGCCGGTGAATTTGGAATCTTGGCTCCTTCGGTATCGTTCGTGCTTTCGATGATCTTTAGCGGCGCAAACAAACAAGATATAATTAAAAATTGAACGATCAAAATAGCAAAATATCAGCTATGATTTCAAAGAGAGCTAAACATGGTGTTGAGTGCATATTTTGAAAGCCAAGTGATGGATGCTTACTTCTTGGGGGCGAAAGGGCGGTCAAAGTAAGGCATGGGTTGAGCTTTTGGAACAAGTTCTTTTCGAAGTCGTCTTATTTCTTCTTCTTCTTGCAGCTAGACAGACAGCTTTAAGTTTATAAGGGAGTAAATTTAATTATCAAGAAATCAAATTGCTAAAGATAAATTTTCCATTTTATGTAAACCTTAAGGAGCCTTTCCCTCTCCATTTTGATTTGATCAAGGAAGCTCATACGCTCAGCAATCTGACAAAGTGATTAACAACCTACAATTAGCTCTATGTAACACAAAAAAAATTATCGATCGACTGTTGTTTCTATCCTATCGTGCAGCGAACTTACATGGAGATCAAACTCAGCTCGGTCTACAGCACGCACATCGCTGTGGAGGATAAGATCAAGTGGTTCTGTTGGTTCCTTTATTGGAGGTTTTGCTGGAATCTGCATTACATAAATTCGATCTCATCAAACCAAACATCGATTGAGGAGAACTAAGAAATGAAAGTAAAGTTGATTTCACATTTAGGATACAATCAAACTCATGGCAGAACAACTAAGTTATGGCATTCCTTTGTTTCTTAGCGAGATTTGCCTCTCGAATCAAAGATCATTTCTCACTCTAAAGAAGTTGGTTTCCAAGTTTGAAAATTTTTGCTAACGGGGAAGAGAAAAACAAATATTTATAAGTGCACCTCAGGAACTTCAGTAGTCCAGGGGAGTCCTTGTGCAATGTGTATCCGGTTTTTCTCCTCTTCCATAAGCATTTCCTTCACTTTCTTGAAGAATTGCTCTTCCTTGTACCTTCCCCTTTGCTGCAAGGTATATGAAAAAAATAAAACACTGAACTAACGAATGAGGGTAAAATTGAGGAAGCACTAAATATATTGTTTTTGCTATAAAATTTGGAACTGCTGCGACCCGTCTCGGCAGGATTAAAACTTGGAAAGTGTTGATCTTTGTCAGGAGGGAAACCAATTTCTCCGGTGTTTCACGCAGCAATATCAGCAACGGTCATTCGTTGTAGGCTGACTCTAGCATTCCGTAACACCTTACTAAACTAAGATTAATCTTAGACCACAAAGTACTTCAATCTTCCCTCATCTATAAAATATCCTATTCATGGAAACAAATCCTATCCTGCTACTTGTTCGACTGAATTTGTAAGTTTGTAACAAGGTTATCCATTTGCCTAAATGATGTGTGATCGGTGCAATTCCAACAGATTTATAAGAAAACCAACTAAAGACGATGTTGTGCAGGCATTAATTATTGTGTAATGCCTTAAAGGGTCCTATATATTTTACAACAGAAGCTGAATTGGGTGAAGCCTGATGCCGGAATATTTACGACAATCAAATACAGTGTGTTGTTTGTAGACAGATGCTGAATCACAAAAGATATTGTGCCCTTAAAAGAGCTATACTACATTCTATTGCCTCCAGCATATGGAATGCTTGCGAAAACTTTATCATGTATTGTATCCTTCACTTAGAGTTTTATCTACTTGTCAAGGAACTTGATTATGATTCATACATTTTGGAACTTAAGAAAGCAGCATTCTGTTTATTCTACTAAGCCTTATAAATGAAGGAACCCCGCGAAGGACTAGTTCTACATACCTCTGTCCTCAACTTGAAAGGCAGCGGGCTTTTCACTTTAAGCCTCTTATTCCAGCTTCTTCTTGATGAACCATTGCTCTTCAACATAAAGATGGAAATTTTGGAGAAAATCAATTAGCTCAACCCCAGCATCCATAAAAAAGCATGAAAATTGCATAAAAGAAGCATAGCATGTAATAAGATTCATATAGAGCAAAGCAAAATTGAAGAGGAATGAAACGATGTTGAATGACTAAATGTTAGGCCTAGTCTCATACATTTGGTATGTTCCTTTTCCCTTCACCAGATCGATTGCTTCCACTGCTCAACCTACAAGAACAAAATTGTTAGAGCGTATACAAGTACAGTTTTCTACTTCAGAGAGGATTAAAGTTTTGGTGTCATTTGTAATCCATGAAATCTTATACAATTGCAGAAATTTTTTACACATCAAAACAAAAGTATAATTTTGCTCTTTTTTAACAGCACGAGCTCCATATCTGTACTGAAGTTGCACAACCCTAAAGCTATTGGACAATTAAGATTTCATAATATTGTACTGACCTGCTATCCTCGGAAGAACCTTCTTCTGGGCAATCTCCAGTTAGGCATTCCACCGAACATGAAACGGGCGAAGGGGAGAATCCACTGGCCTTGGCTTTTGGTCGAAAGTCCATGCCGGGTAAGGCCCAATTCTTCACTTTTCCCGTGTCTTCTCCTCCACCGCTCTCCCCCTCGGCTTCCCTGTGAATTGAGAGCAGCCTCTCAAAAGTCTTCACCAGGTACATAACCCGCCCGGCCCCGTGCGCCGGCAGGCTGCTCATGGCCTCCTCCAGTATCAATCGCCTCATGGCGTTCGCCTTCGAGCTTTCTTCCGAACTTTTCTCCTCCACCTCGCCATCGATGCTCCTCTCCACATTCACCCTTCTTTCCTCTTCCTCAGGGCACCTTTTCGGCTCCAAACCCTTCTGCGGAGTCAAAAAGCTCTTCTTTTTCGGAGTGACAAAGGCCTCTCTTTTCGGAGTCAACTCGATCCGCTTCGCCGGCTTCGTTGCAGGAGACCTCGAAGACGGTCTCCGGCGAGGAGTGGAGACGAGGAGATTGGGGTCGACGTTCTCCGAGAGCTTCCGGAATCCCTCTGCTTGGCGTCTGGGGGCTTGGGCTCGCCTTGCGGAGGTCGCCATGACCGCGATTTCTCACTCAGAATTCAATTGATCGCGCGCAGATAAGGATCGAAGAGGAGGAGGAGGAGAGGTATAAAGTGGGGATTAGGAACTCGAACGTTGACGGATTAGGGAGTGGGGAAGGCGCAACGGCTAGTTTTCTCATAGTGGGCGCTGGTTGCAATAAATAGCAAAAAATATAATTAGCACCATAATGATTGCATTATCGGTTTATTTAACCGTTAAATGCTAATGGAAAGGTTAATTACATTTCGGTTTATTATTTCATTTCTTTCAATTTATAGTTTTCCAAATTATTTAAATTTTGTTTGAACAAAGCCATTTCGTCTTGAAAATATATAAAAAAATTCCTTTTTTAAATTTTCATTTTATAAATATCTTTTTTATTAGACTGATTTAATAATATTCTATTTTTAAGTATAAGATTTTGTTATAAAATGATAAAAAAAATGTCTTATTTAGAATATAAATAGGATAGTTGGAATAGAAAAAAATATTAAATATTTTTTTATGATTGTAAAATACTTTAATAATTAAAAAAAATTATACAAAATGATAGATTTATTATATTACATGGAGTTAAATATTAGGTTATAATTTGTGCACATGAATAGAAGAGATGAGAGTTGCATAAACGAAAATATTAAAATCGTAGATATACGAAGAAGAAATAAAATAAGAAATAAAAATATTAAAGAGAATTAAGATTACACCTATTGAAAAAAATTATGAAAAACACGTTTAAAATAGTACAGATATATACTTAAATGACTAATAAATATTCTAGTAAATTAATATGAAATTATAATAAATATGCATATTACATCAGAGAAAAATAAAAAAAAAACTTTGTTAATAATAATATAATAAAATAAAATTTATTTAAATATGGACGATGATATAATAGAGGATAGAAGTCAATAGCGTAAAAAGATATCTAAAGCTTGCGGATAAAATATAATTTATGAAAAATCTAGAGGGGCAAAGTGAAACATTCTCTAATTACAATTTAGAATGCAATGTAATTTTAATCCACCACAAAAGCAGAGAGAGAGAATGTTGATCTCTAAACGCTGGAGATTGCGATCCATCAACCCCAAATTCCATGGATTTCTCCCCAAAACTGGATTTTTACCAGAAATCTCAAGCAAGGGATTGGGAATCGTTTCCTGCAGCAGCGGCTACTTCGGCGGATCCTCCAACTTGCAGCGACTCCTTCAAATATGCGCAAGGGATCGACTGATCAGAGAAGGCAAGTGTTGTCATGGTTTAGCACTTCAATCTGGTTTGCTCGTAGATGTTGTTACTTGCAACATTTTGATCAACTTTTACTCCAAATGTGGTATCGTCGATCTGGCTCGTCAGGTGTTTGATAGGATGCCCCAACGAAGTATGGTCACTTGGAATACCATGATTGCCGCATATTCCCAACAGGGAGAGGGCGCAGAGGCTCTCAACCTTTTCTTGCAGATGCGTCGAGAAGTCACGTCGCCGAGTGAGTTCACATTATCGAGTGTGATTTGCGCCTGTGCTGCTAGTTCTGCTATTGCAGAAAGCCAACAGTTGCATGCTTTGGCCCTTAGAGTTGCCATGGATTCCAATGTGTATGTCGGCACTGCAGTGCTTGATGTCTATGCTAAGTGTGGGATGATCCGTGATGCGCAGTTTGTTTTCGATGCAATGACAGAAAGATCATCTGTCACATGGAGTTCTATGGTTGCAGGCTATGTGCAGAATAGTCTTTTCGAGGAAGCGATTTCATTTTTTGGTTGCTCTGTTAAGAAGGGAGTGCAGTTGACAAAGTTCACGCTTTCTGCCGTGCTTTGTGCATGTGCTAGTCTTGCAGCAATTACAGAAGGAACACAGCTCCATGCAATTGTAGTTAGAATTGGTTTTGGCTCTAACCTCTTTGTGGCTAGCTCTCTAATTGATTTCTACTCAAAATGTGGATGCATAAGGGATGCCTACTTAGTATTTGGTCATATTGAAGAAAAGAATATCATACTATGGAATGCAATGATCACAGGATTTTCTAAACATGCTCGACCCTGTGAAGCCATGATACTGTTTGAGAAAATGCAGCAACTAGGCCTGCAGCCGAATGAAGTTACTTATATATCTGTTCTGTCTGCGTGCAGTCACATGGGTTTAGTCGAACATGGCCGTGCCTATTTTGATCTTTTGTTGAAAGGTAATGCAGTTCAACCTAATGTCCTTCACTATTCTTGCATGGTTGATGTTCTTGGCCGGGCTGGGATGATTAATGAAGCTTGGAAATTGATTAGTAGAATGCCATTCAGGGCTATTCCATCCATGTGGGGATCCCTGCTTAATTCATGTCGTGTATATGGTAATATTGAATTGGGAAGAATCGCTGCTCAGCATCTTTTTGAGCTTGAACCTGATAACGCAGCAAACCATGTTTTGCTTTCGAACATATATGCTGCAAACAAACAATGGGGAGGAGTTTCCACAGCCCGGAAGCTTTTGAGGGATAGCAGTGTAAAAAAGGAAATAGGGAAGAGTTGGATAAATGCAAAAGGAAAGGTTCACATATTCGTCGTCGGGGAGAACAACCATCCAAGAATAGCCGAGGTTTATGCTAAACTCGAGGACCTTAGGAATGAGATTGATCGGCTTGAATACAAACTCGAGGTTAAATATGATCTTCATGATGTTGAGGCAGATCAAAAGGAGAAGTTATTAAGATATCACAGTGAGAGATTGGCACTTGGTTTTGGGCTTATTGAGCTGCCCGGTGGGATACCAATCAGGATATACAAGAATCTTAGAGTTTGTGGCGATTGCCATTTGTTTCTTAAAATAGCTTCAAGGATCACTGGTAGGGAAATCATTGCTCGAGACACAAATCGGTTTCACCATTTTAATGGCGGAAATTGCTCCTGTGGGGATTTCTGGTAGAAAATTCCTATGTCTAAAGTTTGTTCTGTGATCCCACAGCTTCTAATATCTTGATTCAAACAAGGATAAGCATTTGGATGGCATCTATTTAATACACTTCTGTCCACGACGAGATCAAAATTGGCCTATAACCCTGATGTAAAGAATGACAATTAGTTGCCAATAATACTACCATGCTTTGGTTGATCTTGTTCTTGGCTTTTGGATTACAGTTAACCCTGAATGGATTATTTTATTTTATCAAGCGTGTGATGACTTCTTCCACTCTGTCTTGGCTTTGACAAACTATGGGGACTGTTTCTGAAGTAAAACAATTTGAAATTTCATGAGAAAAAAGTTGGAGCCGAAATACTTGAAGAAGTATGGTTATCCTTAGATTTCAGAATTATATGCTCATTATTAGAAAGCTACTCCAATCAAGACTTGAGTCTAAGAAAGCAAAGAGGTAACTGGTAAGTTTCTTGTATTTCATTTATTATATTTGTATGTGTGTGTGTGTTTTTTTTGGGAAAAAATTTGTTTCACTTGTTCTTATGTATTGCTCTTCTACCATCACTGGTCTTTTAGTTACTTCTTTCACATATAAAAAAAAACTGAAAATGAACCCAATTGTACTATATTGATATGTGTAATAACTAAAAAGATAAAAAGTGAAGGACCGTGCAAATTTCTCATATCGGGAGCATTGAACATACAGATTTAGAGGCCGGTGTAGGATGTTGTGGAAATTGCTTGTTTGTTTATACAGCTGAAGTCTTTGCTTATGATTCTGATGCATATCAGTAGTGCACATTGCTAGTGATGGCATGCTTTTCTATTACTTGTGTCTGTGATACAAACAGATTACAGCTAGTTCATCATGTAAACCTGTGTACCAAGACGGTAGTTCATCTGATTGACATGATTTTATTTCTGATTTTGCATGAAGCTTTTCTAGAGTTGAGTTGTTTCGTTATCAATTTGAGTTGAAATGAATTGTTTTTCACTATCAGTATAAAGTTCATCATCTTGACAGTTGTAAATTTCTGTAATACTCTTCGTGTGCCGATTAGTCCTGTATAAACTCACCATCTTCAGAATTTTCAGGTTGAAAGATTTAACCTCAGGACCGTTTATGCTGTATCAGCATATTTCATGGAGGCAAATTCATTTTTGGCATGGCAAGACCTTTGTGAGATTGATGCTTGCTTTATCTTTAAACTGATAGAGCAGAATGGCTCATCGTGGAAGACGACTCGCGGGAACTTTGCAAGCTGAGGCATCGCTTTACAATTCTTCTAATTAGCATATGAATGAACAAAGTATTGTAGGATGAGATTACTTGGAAGGACTAGAATCATATGGAATGGTAAATCAAAAACGGCGGCCAATAGACATAGATCTCTAGAATGTATGGTGCCATTCATCACTACCTCATATGGAATGGTACAAATTGGAGCATATATGGTGCCATTCATCAACCTCGGCATTGGAGCATATTTTTTTGTTGTGTTGTAAACCTCTCAAACCTCGATGTTCATACACCAACAAGAAATTCAGATCTTCAACTGAAAATATTGCAACTTGATGCAGAAAAGATCTTCAATTCAGAATTGGATCTGATTGATACAACTGCTTCGATAGGGAACTATCATAGATTTTCATCAGTTTCAGAGTACTGAATCCAGGATAAGTTTGGTCTGGCCAAAGTATCAATCCTTCTCAATCTCATGTGGTGCTCTTTGAAAGAGTTAATTAGATGCTGATCAAAGGAAGTGGAATCTATCCCTCGATTGATCTCCATTTTGTAACTAAATGTTGGAATGATGCACATGACAAACAAGGCTTACCGGCATTTCGAGTTCAATGCGAATTCACAAGCAACAATTTCCCTCTCTGTTTGTGTAACATGTTTCTTCATCTTCGCAAACAAATAGAGTAGACACTTTGTGTGAACTAAAGATCCTTTCTTGGCAATGCAAGTCATACAAGTCTATACGATACAATTTTATCGTATCGTAAGGGCAGGGCGTAAGATTTACGAAAAATGGCTACGACGTTCATCGTTGTGCATCAAGAAGTCATCATTCTAACCTATTAGGAACAAAAATTTACAACAAAAACTTATCAAAAGTAGCATAGTAAAATCAACAACTAAAGCAAAATTAGAAGAAATCAAGATACAATTAGTTTTGGCTTAAGATTAAACAACAAATGCTAATTAACTAGTTATTTTCTATAATTTTGAGTTCAACAAAGATTGCACTTATTAGTTTAGAAAATATTTATACAAAATCATCAATAAACTGGAGGATGCCAGAAATTAAATATAAAAATGAAAAATTCTATAATTATGATCCATTGTGCTTATTATATTCTTTTAGAGTTTTAACAAACACATATATATGACATATTATATCTTAATTTTATTAAGAACAAAAATCAAATTGCTTATTTTTTGTCAAGTATCAAATTAAATTTCTTGATCAAGAACTAATTACTTCCTCATTAATTTTGATTATATATAATAGATTAGAAAATCTTTCTAATAGATTTGTTGATCATACAAGAAATTAAATTAATCACATACATTAACTAGACAAACTATATTAGAAGTTGATACATATACAAATAAATGCATACTCATCTATTCCTCAAGGTGGATGGCACGATATCCCCCAATAGACCTTCATCAATGGAGGTCGAATTCAACGAAGCTTCATGGAATTGGATCGGTTCGATTGCTTGCTCTGAACAATGATCGTCATTAGAGAACACGCGAGGCGATGAGAAGGTCAATGGTGGATTGAAATGACGATGAGTTATCATCGTGTTGTGAAGGTTAAGTGAGGCAAAGATAGGACGAGGGTAAGAGATAGTGTAGTGGCAGTGTTGGCCCTCGTAGGTGGTAATGACAATGGTAGGATCTTCATACCACCTCTCCACTCTTTTCTTCACTTGGCATTTAGTATTTGTGCATCGATAGTAACTTCTACAAAAAAGTTAATTATGAACATTATATATATTATATAATTTTAGAGGATTAATTCAAAAATTGACCTTGGAAATGGGCTATTCTTAACGGCTTTTTGGCCGTATTTTCTCCATCGATATCCATCTTCAAGGTGATCTATCTCACTCTTGGTCATGAATGCAACTCTAGGTTGTCGACATCTTTGCTTCCTTTCCTTACTATTTTTATTTTTCCTAAAAAGCACAAGATAAATATATATTGCATTGAATTAATGTTCTAGATCAACAATAATTAATTGAGGAAGAATATTTAAAGAATTTCTTTTTTCGAAAAAGGAAAGCGCGTAAATCTACGAAAGATTATGTGGCGGCTGCAAGTTTATAATTTACCCCGCATTTTCACCTTATTTACAATAAGATCCCTTCTCGATTATTATTATTTAATTAAATAGAATACTTACGCGGTGTCGTCGGCGACTTCCGCGCCGTTCACCGACGGCGGATCGTCGCTGGACACTGACGACGTCACGTCTCCGGAGACCTCTTCCGGCTGCTGATCCCCCTTCGCCGCTGCAGCGGAGCCCGCACGGCCCTTCTCGGCCGGACGACGATGACCGGGCGGGGCACCCCAGTTAGCAACGCCTCCGACGCCGTCCAAGCAAGCAGCGGCTTCGGCGACGGCGACGGCGCCGGCGCCGGCGAACGCCTCCTCCTCCATGGACAGGGTCGATTAGGATGAGAGAGAGAGAGAGAGAGTGTGTGTGTGTATGTGTGTGATGGGCTGTGACTTGGTGTGCTGCTTCCTTATTGGCTCATTGTAAATAACATTATGTGACGTCAGCATGATGTCAATATGGCCCACATGGATGAACATGTTGGCCCTAATACTCGACTAGACTCGAATCAAGAACCTTCGAATGCTTGACTCGAGTGAACTAGTGTAAGTATAATTCATATTTATCATATAATGAAATTATATAGATTGATATTCTGCGGGCCTCTGTCATGCGTGATCGTGCACGCCAGGCCTATCCACTATCCATCATGTGTGATCGCGCAGATCTGACTGTCTAAATGTAAGAATGTAGAGTGCTCTGTGCCCAATCCCTACCGTTGTTCTCGCAGCTGCCTCCGTGCCGTCCGACCACCGCCGACTGTCAAATCAGGCCCGATCGGCGCACCATTCGTCGGTGCGTCGGTCGGTGTCGATTCCGACCACAATCCGACTGAAATCCGACGCTGATCGACGCACCGGCGAGTGGCGTGCCGATCGGGTCCGGTCCGACCGGCGGCCGGCGATGGCCGGACGGCACGGTGAGGGCGGCCGAAAGCGACAGAAATCAACTGTGTCGCACACGGGGGTCGCGCAGCGGATCGCGCAGAATATCAGAGATCAATTTCCTATATATATATATATATATATATATATATATATATATATATATATATATATATATAGGAAACTGATCTACTGAGCGCCCTATCCTGGGCGTCGCGTGAGCGCCTCCGACGTGGAAGCCCGACAGATATATATATATATATATATAAAAGACAAAAAGTAACATCTTTATTTTTTAAAATCATCAAAAAAAAATATTTATTTTTTTTTTTAATCAAAAGTGCATTTATCTCATCAATCATTTATATATAATTATCTAACTTACCCTCTATTATATTATTTTTATTTAAATTAGGAAAGGATCGAACGTGTTTTAACAGTTAAAAATATTATAGATAAAATTTTATTATAAATTAATTAATTAATTAATTAAATAAATAAATAAAAAGATTAAAAAATATATATGTGATTTTATGGAGTAGAACCATCTCCGTCCACTTTCCGCGTGGGGCCACTAACTTTGGTAAAAGGGCGCCGCAAAACACGGAGGTGGGACCAACAAGCGAATCTTCTTGTACCTACATTTTGGGCAAGAGATCTATACTTAAGATTTTACTCCGCCCAATGAAAATCTTCTGGTACTCTTAAATTCATAGTGAATGAAAATCTCTCTTTTTGAATGCATTTTAGAAATAAAAATTCAACTTTTAATATTATTTTGCCTATAATTGTTAATACGATTAAGCGATGACATGATAGGCATATTACATTATTGAGCCAACAAGGATGACTCTACACGTTATTGCTCCATGATATAAATTATAAAGTTCCATTATTAAAAATATATATTAAAAGCTAGAAAAAAAATAAGAGAATTGTAACAATAATGATAAGATGATTAGAATCCGTCAAGCAAGTATGATATAATAATTATTAGTTTGATAGAATCAAAATCTCTTCGTATTGATATGATATTATTCATTTTAAACCTAAATTTTTATAATTTTATTTTTGAGCTCAATTTAAAAAGTCTCATACTAATGAAGATTTATATTATCTTATAAATTTATGATATTTTCTATGTATTTTCAATGTAAAACTTTATTTATATCCCAACAATAATAAGACGTTCAACTAATTAATCAAGAATCAACAGATTTGATTTCAATTATGCGTATTCTCAACTATGAATCGTACTATAGAATATTTTTTTTAGTAGAATGCAAAGAGTATTTTCTTTTTAGTATGATGAAAAAATTAGGATGTTAACTGTTGGGCAAAGAATCATTTACATTTCTCTAAGATTAATTGGGTTGGTAAGGATCAAGATAAATTATAAAAAATAAATAAAATAATTAAAAGTTGACAAATATAAAGATTGATAATATATATATTTATATATTAGTTTAAAGGGCAAAAATCAAGTGGGTGTTTTTTTTGTTATTATCAAAATATCTCAACTTTTTTTTTTTCTCCCAAATACTCCTGTTCGACGTTGTTGTAGTAATAATAAATCATAATTACAATATGGGCACTTTAATTTTAGTTAATATTATTAATATTATATTATATTAATTACAATTTATATATGTTATAATATGAATATTTTATTTTTTATTCAATAATAGTCAATATTATATTTTAGTAACTATGATTCATAATTATTATAATATAGACACTTTATTTCTGATCAACATTAATCAATATTATATTATAACAACTATAAAATTATAGTTGTTACACAATTCTAACAGCTACGATCTTATAACTGCTATAATTTGTAGGATCTTATTCGTCGCTAGAAGATGGTGAATAACATACTCGTCATTTCGTCGTTTTCTTTTCTATCAAAGTTAGTTAGAAATACAGTAGAAATAATATAAAATAAAATAAGATAAGAAAGATAATAACTTTTAACGTTGTTCAACAACCCCCAAGATCTCTACTTTACCTATGTCTCAAAAACGTGAGAATTAGTGACATCCTCCTTTCCGGAAACCTTCCGAATGTGAACAAACCTCTTACAAGATTATTAAGAACAATCACAAATATAGAAAAGAGTAGTAAGTAAAAGCACAAACAATAAAGAGAAACTCATGATGAACCAATTGGAAATACAGAATGTTGCATACACTCCTTCTAGTGCTTCTCAGATCACATGAATAAAACTTCGGAGCACTTTTGAAAGCTAGAAAGAAGATGGATGTTTGCAATTGTTATAAGAAGAGGCTGCCTCAACTTCCTTTTATACAACTCAATCGACACTCTTCTAATCGATTGGACGCTCCTCGGATCAACTGGACCTCCACTACTCGACTGTAAACTTGATCCCCTTCAGCTAAATCTTGATCTTCCAATCGACTAGAACACCCTCTGATCGTTTGGAGCTCAATCAAAACTTATCTAAGAACTGACTCGTTTGAACCAAATCACGTTGACTTTCAATCGACCAAACCCTTCAGGTCGATCAAACTTTTCAATCTATTGGACTTCCTTCTGGTCGACTCGACCATGGGTCTGATTGCCCTGATGAATTCTCAACTGGTCTAGCCTGAGCCTTTGTTCGACTATTGTTTCTTGCAAAATAAACAAGTAAACAATAAGTAAAAATACAAAATATAGTACTTGATGTACATAACCTATTATGTTTACTTGTTTTGCCAAGTGTTCAGCTCCCAACTAACTCTCTTAGGCTTAACCTAGTTTCCAACTAGGTTTGCTTAGTTCTCAATTAGGTCTTCCCCTACCTAGTCTCACTAGGACTTTCATTGTCTGATTCTCAATCAGGACTTTCATTATCTGATTCCTAACCAGAACTTCCACTACCTAGCCTTATTAGGACTTCCACTGTCTAGTTTCCAACCAAGACTTCCACTATCTAGGATTCATTCTCTTAGAATTTTTTCTTTGTTTGGAGTTCATTCCTCTAAGATTTCTCATAATTTAAGATTCACTCCTTTAAAATTTCCCCTTTGCTTAGAGTTCATTACTCTAAGATTTTTCACCACCTAAAGTTCACTCCTTTAAGATTTTCTATCAATTGTCAAATATCTGATCCTACTTGGACTTCTCACTCACTTCCAAGCTTCAAGTTAACTTTGATTTGCTTGGACTTTACACTCAACTTGATCAACCGTGATAGCTTCAAGTTAACTTTGACTTGCTTGAATTTTACACTTAATTTGATCAACCGTGATCAAGCTATTTCATCATCCTTGATCAAATTTCTTTAAATATATTATTCAAATCAAATCATCAAAATTTGGAAGATCGATTACATCAACATAAGTGTATAGTTATAATAGTTACGAGACCATAACTACTACAATAACGTAAAAAAAATACTTATAACAATAAAAATGGGCTAAAACGGGATGGAACGTTGTTTCGATAATAAATACATAAATTATTTTAATTTTTATGCTAGTTTGAATGAAGAAAATATAGGATTGTGGGACCTTATGTTTGCGATAATGATGACAATGTAACACAATTTAACTTAGAATATAAGTAGCCATATTCTCTAATTTCTAATTTATAAATATTCACTTTAGCGTGGAATCTATATATTTGTATATATTATCCTCCATCATTTAATTTCTTTATCTTTCCAACTCAATCAATCTCTAGTTTAGCAACCATGAAGTCATGTAATGAATTGATTGAGTCGAGAATCTTTTATCTCTTATCGTTATCTATCTATCCATCTACCTTGTGCATGTGTTTGGTAGGATTTTTGTTTTTGTTTTCCCTTAAGAAAAGCCATAGGACATGGATTGAAACCAAACTTAGGTTTCGCCCAATTAATCCTGGAGATAGATGGTATTCTCTGGTATAGTGGAGGAACTATTTGTTTTTATATGCATAAGCTCTTGTTTGATCATGAATAACAACTTTACAATCTATTCATCAATTTATTAGCGATTCAATAGTTGATGAGACATCGAAATCCTTTTGCGAAGATAACTATCGAAGGAAACTCTACATCAAGAAAGCGAGATGGGTGGGTGCCTAAGTTGGCTTTTGGGAAAAAGGTTAAAGGGTCTTTGTCTCTATAATAGGTGTTTATGAACTTGTTTGAATAGGTAGTTGGATGGGGGACAAAGTTTACTATCGATCAATGATCTTATGAACGAATCCTTTGATTTGATTCAATGAAATCTTGTCGGCAAAGAATCTTAAGTACTATTGTTGAGTCAACATGAACAACATTTCTGAAAACGATCGAGCTCATATGCTACGTGACTGTCTTATTCCATTAAGAGACTCGTTTAACAACATCAACAACAAAAGATTTCGTATGCCTGAATTATTGAGTACACCCGAAATAGAAATAATATTATTTTATTTTTATTATTTTTATTTAAGATTAAGTTATTTAAGAGAATTGATTATAAATATTATATATTAACAAATTAAATTAGTACTAAACTCATTTAAATTTTAAATGAATTATTTTTAAATCAAATTTGAATTAAACTCATTTAATTTTTAAATGAATCATTTTCAAACTGACCTTTATAAATCATTATAATTTCATTACCAATTGAACTCGACCTTACAAATTAAAACTCAAATCCAGATTAAAAAAAAAACAAACTGAGTTCAAGCTCGAGTCTTTTATTATTTAGCTCAGTTCAATTACACCGATTACACTGCCCCTCCCTTTAGTCGTCGATTTCTTTAGGTTTATTAAAAATGTTTGATGTTCTTATCGAATATTATATCAAATTCATATTGTTGTATTACTATTGAAATAAAATACTTTTACAAGATAAATTATTAACAATTTAAAAGAAAATACAAATATATGTATATATAAAAATGATATACTGCACGACGAAGAATACACGACTCATGTCCGACATCGCCGACCCACCGCCAATGCCCTCACCGCATCATCCGGCTACTGTCGACCGCCGCTTCAAACGCGATCGATGCGCGGCTCACCGGCATTTCGTCCGACGTCAAATTCCGACCGGATTGTGATCGAAATCCGACATAATTTGGCTAAAATCCGACCAAATCACGCGCCCGACAATGACGCGGCCACTACCGACCTCGATCGGGCTGGATTCCGACCAAATCGTGATCGTAGACCGATCGAGGAAGGACCAGCGTCGTATGGCGATCCTTCCTCGACCGATTTCCGATCACGATTCAACCGAAATCCGACCCGATCGCGATCGACAATGCGCGCATGCCCGATTGCGAGCCCGATTCCGACCGAAGTTCGAGCCGAATCCTGACCGAGGGCAGCGGGCAACTGCCTACAACGTGTCGAGTAAGAACGGGACAGTGGCTACCAATCGATCGTCGCATGATTCCAATCGGATTCAGGGGCGGTTCGAAACCGCCAGTTCGACGCGACTGTCCTACAACGTGTCGAGGTTCACGACGATTCACGGGACAGTGCCTTTGCTTGAGACTGTGAAGCTCACAAGCACACAGATTAGTAAGCTAAAACCAAGCAGACGTGACCTTTTTACTGATGAAGAATTGAAGATGGCGTTGCTTATTAATTTCAGATGGTCGTCTCCCCAAAGTCGGGATGGTCACGCGATCGCATGATTGATGGATCAAAAGGGTGTGCGCATAAGGGTTCTTTGGGATCGAATGGAACACATATCGCGAAAGGATACCTTGTCACGATGCGCGATCCCTCGCGGGGAAGGTAGTCAGCAGAGACAAGGTCGCAGTCTGGCGGGGTCTCGAATAGGGAGAGGGCGAATCGCTTGTCAGTCTATATATATATAATATTTAAAAATAGGATCTTCTTAGTGTGTCGATTCTATGGAAAGATGGCTTCCACCACCTATCCCTTCGATGTGGCGCACCGCCCTTGTCCCGTTAGCTTCTCTTGCACCGGCGACGGTCCGATGAGAAGCTGAATGCTTCCACTACCTCCTTCGCTCCATCTTTCTGGGAGCATTCGATTCCTGCAACATTTCATTCTCTATTTACTTAGATTAATCAGCCCCGGCCTTCCTCTGCATGTCGAACGACGGCGGTAGCGGATGCGGTAATCCGGCGACGTTTCCGGTGCAGGAAGTACCGGAAGGAACTCGGCGGCGCCGTCGGTGGTGGGAAGAGCGGGCCCGACTTTATCCCGCCACAGGATCGACGAGTCTGGGAAGGCGACAGTCGTCGCCGTCGGAGGAGAAAGAACGGATGGTGGCGTCGAATTCGGAGTGGATGTCGACGGCGTCGAGGTCGAGAAGATCGATATCGTTGGGAAGAACCTAATCCACCAGAAACAAAACAAAATAAACCAAAAGATCAAAGACGATGATTCGAGGAAATAGAAAATGAAAAAAAAGAGGAAATTTTACCATTTTCGAATAAAAAAGAGAGGAATTCTTGAAAGACGATGATTCGAAATCGAAAACAAAAACAAGGAGGAAATTTTACCAGAATTATTGAAAGATGATTCCAGGAAATCGAAAATGAAAACAAGAAGGAAAATTTACCATTTTCGAAGGAAAAGAGAGGAATTATTGAAAGACGATGATTCGAGGAAATCGAAAATGAAAACAAGGATTTTTTTTTTTTACGAATTTCGGAGAAAAAGGACGGTGATTCGAAGAAATCGAAAATGAAAACAAAGAGGAAATTTCACCATTTCCGAAGAAAAAAGAGAGGAACTCTTGGAAGATGATGATTCGAGGAAAATTTACCATATTCGAAGAAAATTCAACGAGGAAAATTTACCATTTTCGAAGAAAAAACAACGAGAAAAATTCTTGAAAGATCTCTAAAGACGGCCGGCGGCGAGTAAGGAGCTTCGAAGACAGATGAACCCTAGAGTTCGACAGAATGACGAAAGAGAGAATTATATACAGCCGTTGATCGAAATCTTTAACGATATCCTGATCTGATCTCGTCCGTTAAAAACACAAAAAAACCCACGTCCAACGATGATCTGATCTCGTCCGTTGCTGTTGCTCGAGACCTTCATTAACTAGATCTCGTCCGTTTAATAAAAAATAATGTTGAGAGTGGGATTTGAACCCACGCCCTTTCGGACCAGAACCTTAATCTGGCGCCTTAGACCAACTCGGCCATCTCAACATTGATGTTATTAAGTGTTTTTCTTTATATAAAACTATTATACTTCGTCCAACGATGATTTTAATAAAAAAATAATGTTGAGAGTGGGATTTGAACCCACGCCCTTTCGGACCAGAACCTTAATCTGGCGCCTTAGACCAACTCGGCCATCTCAACATTGATATTATTTTATGTTTTTATACATATAAAGCTAATTTTATTCTTATCTTAGCATCCACCCAAAATAATCTCGCCTTTTGACACAAATAACATGAAAATTGCTTAAAGTGTTCTTAGTTACTCTTCGTGGAATAAGGGAGGAGACTTTTGAACGAAAAAAATCCAATTATCTTGATAAGGTTAAATAAGGAATCATATAGGTGAAAATCTCATGTAAGATTCTTTAGAGTGATAGGAAATGTGATTTATCTATCAATTTTTCATTATGTCCTAAAAAATCAAACTCTACCTTACATTTTTTTTTACAAATTATGTTACATTTTAACAATAATTTAAAAGAGAAATGTATTTTTTACATATCATAGATAATTTGAAAGTATAATAAGAGATCCAAAATAATAAACTCATGGATATTTCCTTTGTATATTTGAATAGCTATGAATATATCCTTGATATATTTAAATGTAGCATTAGAAAAATCAGATAAACTTTGAAAAATTAAATGAGTTTACATATGAAAATTGAGCTCACTAGTTTCAAACTTATTATTATTATTTAATTTTTATATTAAAAAAACTCTTATCAAACTAAATATTGAGTTTGTTCATAGCTATTTTTCTATCTTTGTTAAAATGATTCTTGTTTGATGAAGTAGGGAAGGTCATTGTTCATAACTCAGTTCCTTGATGAGCATAAAGAAAGTAGATACACGAAATCATTCATCTCATTGCTTACAAATATAATCAATGCCCAAGTGGCAACTCAAAGTTCATTTATTTTGTCTCCCCTTTTAATAGAACTTAATTATTTCTTTCATACTCATTGGTATTGTCATCTAGAGTTAAAAATACTACAAATAACCAAACTTGACTTGATAGATCCCTACCTCTCTTGTGCCCATAAAAATAGTAATATATGCTTCTCTATTAGATCAGGAGCAATGTAGGTTTGCTTTATTTTTGCTAGACACATCAAGTTGAAAGGTATGGCCACCAAACTTTAGCACAAAAAGATAGGATTGACATGGCAATTCATTTAATTGATTTCCCCCTTTATGCTTAGTCATATTGTTACTTTTGTTGTGCTTTTTCTTTCATTAATTAGCATTGGATTAAGGTCTTTTTAACTTTAATCATATAATTAGATTGGACAAGAGAGGATTAGCCCAACTAGGCAATCAAGGGTGTGACTTGGTCAATCGGTCCAAATAAGCTAAGCGCAATCCGAGTAAGTTGAGCCTACTAGGCCAGGCTAGTTGCTAGTAAACTGAACAAGCCAAGGGAGCAATCCAAGTAAGTTGAGACTAGTAGGACGGGAGTAAACTGAGCAAGCCAAGCGAGCAATCCAAATGAATGCATATTCCTTAATAATATTCTTACAAATCCAATACAGAAATGAGAATGAACCATTAAATACTTAGATATTTTTATTTTTATTCTTTATCTATTCCATTTCGTAGGAATACTTATTTCATTGCCTAACAATGAAATGCACCATAGCATATATATACCTATCCTTCATGTGATACATACCAACAACTATGCATTCTAGTAAATACAGCTTCAGATGATACAGAATAATTATTTCATTGCTTGTGTTGGAAGAATAACATTTGAAACAGAAGAATGGAAGACATACAGCGTGAGACTGACTGATACAGATCACAGAATGCCTCAAGTCCAAAGTTATCAAGCTTCTCCCTTTCCATACAATGCACTTCCCCAAGACACTCCAACAAAAGCCATTCAACTAATTCAAATGAATAGGATAAGGGCAGCAATGATTTGTGAGTATTTACAAAGCATCAGAAAGTAATCATGCTGCAGTGGTTTCTTGAAGAGAAATGACAGTTTCAAAAGCGCCCACTAGGGCCTTAACCTTGCTTTTCCTAGATTCAACAAGCTTGCTTGCTGTTTCCTCGATCACATGGTTGAGCAAATTTTTTTCAACTTTCTTATCATCAGCATGTTCGTGTCGTAAAATAACCTTGATGGACTTGGACGGAGAAGTACTTGTCCCTCCAACGTCTGACCTCATCCAGTTTCTGAAGCTCTTTGTTGGTGATATTTTAGCATTCTGGTAATCACCGACCGTTTTAGCTCGCCTAAATGTGAGCCATGCTGGAGGAGAGCTGTTGTTAGGCTGAAGGTTTGTAATCTTACCTCTACTGAAATTTAACTTGAGAGATGACCCAACTTTGTCTTCTGAGTCAAAACTAACTCTCCGTGATCTACTCCGCCTTTCAACTTTGGGAACATCTCTAAAGGTTCTCCGAGCCTGGGATACCTCTTTAAGCCAAAAAGGTTCATTGCCTCCACTCCTTTGAGATCCAGATACTGCATGCTCTTTTTTTCTTTCTGAAAATGATCCGAGTTTCCTAAGTTTTTGTCTCAATGCTTTAAGATCTATCTTCTCGATATTCGACTCATTGGCACGGGTGCTTTTCCCCTTAACAAAAGTCTTCCTAGCTTTTGCTTGATTGTTCATGGTGAAAGAAGGTGCAATTGTCATATTCTTCCTCAGCTTAAAGCTTGGTACCCTGGTAAAGTGAGGTTTGCTAGATGAGGGGGTTGACAATGGCTCAATCACTTCCTTTGCGACATTTTGCAAATTATCAGGGACATTGATTATCTTCTCCTTCTCTTGCTTCCTTTGACCAGATACTCCTTTTGAATAAATGGATGAAGGTGAAGAAGTTTCCAAGACTTTCTTTTTCCTAAAATATGCATCGGCTTTGGTGGCTTTGTTATTTGACTTAGAAGGGGGTGAAATTGAATCAATGATCACTTTCGGTGCAACAAAGGCAACTGTGTCACAGGCAATTGATGGATTGTCATGGTCAATTTCCGACTTAACTACTTTAATTGCTTTCTTCAATGCAGAATTAACCTTGACAACATTTGGCCCATTCGACGCATATCTTTGCAGTTCTACAACTTTATGTCTTCTAGTGTCTCCAATTTCCTTAATTCGGATCTTTGGCTTGTTCAGCTCCCTCCTTTTCTTGTCATGTATGCTCAAACTCTTCAGGTGGATATGTTTAAGAGAGAATGAAGCTTGAGGTGTGCTGATATTAAATGCACGGGTTTTTTGAATAAGTGGTGCCTTCAGCCTCGTGCCCAAATCTCGTTTAGATGCTAATTCTTCACAACTAGGTCTTTGCTTAGCAGATTCTTTGCTTGTACACTTCTTCAATTTCAAATTTGACGGCCCCTTAGATGATTGATGAACAGTTTGCATCTTGCTGTCTATCGGTTTAGTATAAGATTCGTCTTCTCCATTTGATGTTTGACACTCACCGAGCACAATGTCATCTGTGATTGGAGTTGGAGGTATCAATTCCATGCTTGTATGCTCTACTGAAAATACTTCTGATGGATTTTCTCTTTCATATGCAAAATAAGTGTTTCCCTCAACTGTTGATGAAGCCATACAGTCACTAAGTTTCTTAGGTGACTCGCCTAGTTCAGCGATGGCTGCATCATTGTGAAAAGAAAATTCATTCTGTATGGCTGTTCTTTCAAGTTCCAGCGGTGTCTTCAGCTTCATGCCCAAAGATCGTTTAGATGTTAATTCTTCATGACTAGGTCTTTGCTTAGCAGATTCTTTGCTTTTATAGTTCTTCAATTTCAAACTTGATGGCTCCTTAGATGAGCCATCAACAGTTCGTATCATGCTGTCTATCGGTTTATTGTAGGATTCCTCTTCTCCATTTGAAATTTGACAATCACCAGGCACAATATCATCTGTGAATGGTGTTGGAGGTATCAATTCCACTCTTGTATGCTTTACTGAAAATACTTCTGATGGGTTTGCTCTTTCATATTTAGAATCAGTTTTTCCCTTTGCAGTTGATGAAACCACAGACTTTAAGTCAATAAGTTTCTTAGCTGACTTGCCTACTTCAGTGATGACTGCATCATTGTGAAAAGAAAATTCATTCTGTATGGCTGCTCTTTCAAGTTCCAGCGGTGTCTTCAGCTTCGTGCCCAAAGCTCGTTTATATGCTAATTCCTCATGACTAGGTCTTTGCTTAGCAGATTCTTTGCTTTTATAGTTCTTCAATTTCAAACTTGATGGCTCCTTAGATGATCGATGAACAGTTTCCATAATGCTGTCTATTGGTTTATTATAGGATTCCTCTTCTCCATTTGAAGTTTGACACTCACCAGGTGCAATATCATCTGTGAATGGAGTTGGAGGTATCAATTCTATGCTCATATGCTCTACTGAAAAAACTTCTGATGGATTTGCTCTTTCATATTCAGAATCAGTTTTCCCCTTGGCAGTTGAGGAAACCATAGACTTTAAGTCAATAAGTTTCTTAGTTGACTTGCCTACTTCAGTGATGACTGCATCATTGTGAAAAGAAAATTCATTCTGTATGGATGTTCTTTCAAGTTCCAGCGGTGTCTTCAGCTTCGTGCCCAAAGCATGGCTAGGCCTTTGCTTAGCAGATTCTTTGCTTTTATACTTCTTCAATTTCAAATTTAATGGTTCCTTAGATGATTGATGAACAGTATCCTTGCTGCCTCTCAGTTTATTATAGGATTCCTTTTCTCCATTTGGTGTTTGACACTCACCAGGCACAATATCATCTGTGATTGGAGTTGGACATATCAATTCCATGCTTGCTTCCAATGGATTTGCTCTTTCATGTTCAAATTCAGTGTTTCCACTGACAGTTGATGAAACCATAGACTTTAAGCCAATAAGTTTCTTAGGTAATTCGCCTACTTCAGCGATGAGCGCATCATTGTGAAAAGAAAATTCACTCTGTATGGTTGTTCTTTCAAGTTCCACAGCTACCGGTGTATGAATTAACACTGTTTCTGTGTTAACTAACTCATGATGACCAATTCCATTTTCAGTAGATTCGTCAACTTTTGCTGCAGCTGAATTGTCAAGAGATGCGGTAATGTTTTGGTCATTTATTGGAGAACTAAGCTCCAAGCTTGAGGGTGCCTCAACTGATCCTTCTGCCAGATTTATAGTTGGATTAGAACTCAGAATGAGCTTATCAGGGATTTGTTCTTTTGCCTGACCTGTCTTTGACTTAATCTCCAATTTCTGGTTCAGAACACTCATGAAGTCTGATTTTTGTCTATGTTTCACAGATATGAAATTCATTTGATCGTGCTCTTCATTCTGATTCTTGCCAAGAACCCTTGAAAAGAAGTGCTTTCTCGTAGCTTCCTCGCTTTCATGCTTATGACTATATTTGCACATATCATGGCAAGAACCTTGAGAAGGCACTAAGTACCGAGAAAGAATGTTCTCATTACTAGTTAAAAAGGTCAGTGAGCTGATGGTATCCATTTTTCTCTGCATTTTGCATAAATCATGACAGGAACCTTGCGAAGGCATCAGGTAATGAGGAAGAAGCTTCTCATCGCAATTTGTTTTTGCGGTTGCATTTGTCCTTTCTTCTCTTTCAGGATCCAGTGATTTAGGAGCTCCTGGTGGAGTAGGATTTTGTTCACCCATTTGAAGAAGAAATATCTGTGATTTGTATCGACTTCTGCAAGGAACAAGGCCACGAGCCAGATCAAATACCAACAACCAAGATGCGAGGAAGAACTATATTTGTTTAATCATAATAGAATACCGAAACATAACTTGAGCTGAAATTTCTTATCAAGGCCTAAATGACAAGTCAGTTGTTACAATAACTATATTTTTTAGAACAATAAAATTTAACACTGAACATCACATTTTGGGTCCATGAACATAAAGATTCCCTAATAAACATGAAGACAATGGTTTCGAGAATCAATTATGGCATAGTAGTCTATGATTATCAAGCGAAAGATCTTTCTAGCATCCATACTTTACATGAGAAAAACAAACCTCAAATCTAAAAGTAAAATACTTGAGGTACCGATATTTCAGTTCTTTAAACATCTATTTATCTACTACTTTGTAAACCTCAAAGTTTCACACATTGGACCACATCGATCACTTCCTCAACGGTATGGAATTGAAAACACTACTACAAATAACCATCTTAACTATAGAATTTTCTTCAATCCTTACTTTCTTATTTTTCATAGAATTGCTTCAAAGCAGTACTAAAAGAATTGTAAAAGAAGTCGGTAAAGTCAGGACTGAAGCATTTGTCGAAACTTCTGTCCATGTTGTGTCTAATAGGTCTCGCCTTTGAGTTCTATCTAAATGTATATTTTTAAGAAACTAGGTGGAAAATTTTAAACAAATCTCTCAGGATTCTTTCTATGAAAAATAAATAAATCCATATGTTGGCATTGAAGGAGATTAATAAAATATAAAGAACAACAAAGGATAAATGTAAAGAATTACAGAAACAGTAAAAGAAACAGAATTCATCTTCAAATCTGAGTCAAGAACATGAAACACAGTGGAAAGTTCTTCCATTCAAAAGATGTTTAAGATCAATAGGAAGCAAGTAGACTACTGCTTTCACAAGTCAAGTACAAAGAAAACTGTATCAAATCACTGAAAATTGCCTGAAGATATTTCGAATTAGAACTCGCCACAATTCACCTTACTGAAACAGATTATAATAAAACATAAAAAGACCAGAATTGTTAGATGAACATTTTTATTCCATCAACCCTCCTTATCCCTCTCTTAGAAAAAGGGGAAAATGGATTATCACGAGCAAATCTGCTTGTTGGTGAAAAGCAAAATGCACTTAGTGCTCAACGTGGTGTGTAAGATCGATTATTTGCTTATTACAGAACATTCAAAAAGGAAAAAAAAATGGAAATAAGGCTATTTGATTTATGGCCTATGTGTTGAAAGAACAAATACGCCTTACTAAGAAGCATAAAGATCCAAACTTTTCACGAGTCCCTTCACCACAAAAAAAAAACGAGAGAAAAGACAAGAAGACAAGCTTCCAAACAAGTCGAACATCCAAATAACAAAACCACGCTCAGCGAAAGCTACATTGCATGACCAAACTCAAAATACTTTGAGAAACATTCGATGCCTCTACCAGATCCAAAGCTAAAAGAAATTGAACAGGGCACTACGCAAGAACCCCTACGCAATCCATCGAATCGTGAATCACACCGAACATTAGGCGATATCAAGAGAACAAGCGGAAATGAAGGGGCGGGGAAAGATCGTACCTTTTCGGAGATTCCCGTGCGCAGGGAAGGGAGAGAGCGGGAGAGAGAGAGAGAGAGAGAAGGAAGAAGAGGAAAGAGAGAACGAGGGAGGCAACGACGAGGGGCCCACGCCAAGCCTTCCCGTAGGCCGGGTAGGTGAGTGGGTCCCAGTGGAAGAGAGCCTGGAAAGGGGAGTTTAACGCGCTTCTCGTTCTAATTAAGGAAACCATAACGAATCAAATACTTGGCATTAGATTTCATTTTTCCTTTTTTTTACAAAAAAAAATGAATTGAAAATATTTTTTTTATTTTTTATAAATATTCTTTTTATATATATAAATATTCTTTCAATCATTTTATTAGGTATTTAGTTATGAACAAAATAATATTTTTTTTATAATCTAGACACAGTCCAAGATTAATCTTTCAAGACCGACAACTTTCCCCTAATTAGTCTATCGAGTAAATTTAAAAATATAAACGACGAGCAACCTTCCTAATTGCCCATCGAGTAAAACCAATCCAAAGCACGAGCGGCTCTAATGTCCTAGATTTTTTATCCTAATAAATTATTTAAGTCGTAGTTGAAATTCAAATCATGAATACTTTGATTAATCTGTTGAACATTTTACCATTGTACCATATCAGGAGACATTTAAATGAATATAAATAATAATTAATTCGTTAATTAATTAAAAGTCAATAGGTGTTTCCTAATTAGAGGTACAAACGAATCAAATCAAATTGAATAATATTATTAATATTTAAATTTAAAATATATATATAATATTCAAATTCAATTCGAAAATATAAATAATTTTAATTTGAGCTTAGTTTGAAATAAAATTCTAATTTAAGTTATCTTAGTTCGAGTATTATAGTTCAAAATAAATTAAATGTAATTTGATTTAAGTTATTCAAGAACTTAATTCAAAAATATTTATATTAAAATTATATAAAAATAATTAAAATTCCATTTGAATTTGTGTCATGAATCATTGATGAATAATCAAATAAAATATTATAAATTTAAATTTGACTCAAAAAATTTTTCAAATTTGAAATTCAAATATAAATCAAATGTTTTTCCTAGAAAAACTCACGAACAAGCTTCGTTTGCAACCTCTATTCCTAATATTCATTTGATATTAAAATTTAATAAAATAATAAATTTAAATGCTAGTGAATTTGGCTTGTTAAAGCTTATCCACAAAATTAATGAAGAGTAGGAAATAATATATGTATTAATTTACATAACCTCAATTATAATATTATAATTAAATTTTTTTATTTAAATATATAAATATCATGTATATATTTATGAAAAAAAATCAAAAGAATCTATCTACCAAATCATGAGCACTTCTTTTTCAATTAACCTCAAATAAATACCCCATTTAAAGTAAACTATTCGAAATATCTTGGACTATATTTTAAAATTTAAATTATAACAGTTAATTACTAGCTGCTATAATAGTTAATTACTAGCTACTATAATAGTATTTAATTACTAGCTGCTAATCTGCTATAATGTGTAGCAGTTGTTAGTTTCTACTATAGTATCGTTATCTTATATTAATTTTACTTAATTGAAAGTGACGAGCTGATTAAAATAACATTCTAAATTATTAAACAAATGAAGAGGAGTTTATGACAACCTACTACATTTCAAACCAATATTATTTAATCATGATTATCTGTGTAGAGTAAATTTTGAGAAATATATTTAGCTTAACATTCATATATATAAACAAGATTAAATATTGTTGAATTCTCTGGTAGAGAACAAGTTATCTAGCTACTGAGTGATCGTTAGCATCATGGCAAAACCATAAAAAGAGAAACTTGTTTTTCTGGTTTGACATAAAAAAAAAAATATCACATTAGGGTTTCCTCATCAACACTGGTAATAAGAACACTATTACATCAACAAAGAGTTGAGTGCTTTTCTGCTTTGTCACCGCTTTGCCGAGGACAATGCTACCATTTTCTCATCATCGTCGTCCGAGTAACTATGTCAACTGATCGACAACAGACAGACGTGAGCTCCAGTGGCTTTTGGATTTTCTCGACCAGCTAAGAATTTTGTTTAACAAGTTTGTTTGGCTCCTAGTTTGAGTTTGAGTTGAGCTTCATGTCTTGGTCAAGCATCATGAGTGTCGGTATTTGCCCGTGGTTAACGAAGTCAACTTTGTTCATCCTTACGCAGCATAGGACATGTTCTGGTAGTTCCTCCTGCTTCTGTGCCTGCATCAGTAGTTTGATCTATGAAACTTGCTAAGTACATCAATCGATCAACAACATAAAGAAGTTCCAGCTTTTTTATCAGTATTTTGATCGAAAACAACTGGAAACAGTTTAAAGAGCAGATTGTGCTGTTTTGCAGCACATTAGAATGTTGCTGTTTTACCGAGTGATCGAAGACTCGAAGTTCAGGCACAAAACAGCCAATGTTGATCTTCAACAAAGACCTGGATGGTCAGGCCACGAAACTAATGACTTAGAATTTGTCCAGTTCACTTTCAATTTCGATTTTGTAAGTTCTTACCGGTTAGCTAAATCCAATTTACAGGGAAAAAAACACAATATAAAGCATACTCTTAACCCCAAGTTGAACTTTTTCTCAATAATATAACCAAAAGTTGTGAGTGATAAAGCAATAAGCTAATAATAAAAGCTGGTAGGAAAAATACTGACCCGAGATGTTTTCGTTTTACCTGGATGATCAAACCCAGACCAAGTATTCCATGCTTCAACCTTTCTCTGAATGCTTCAAGTCCCTTTCTCGAAATATAGCTAAAGCGATGAACATCCAGGTCAATTTCAAAGTAATTTGGACCCTGCAAATAGTAAAAATACAGTGCTTTGCTCATGAGCATACAAACAAAAATACAGTTCATAAAAAATCATGTTACTCCATAGAACACAAACAAGTTGTAGAACTTTTGGAGGGACTCCCAATATGGTTCATATTCAAATAGGAAATGCACTTGGAATCACAATTCTTTTGCCATTCATGTAATATGTGCATACCTGGTAAAAGTTGTGTTGAGGTCTTGAGAGCACTGGTTTTTCATTGTAAGCCTGTACAAGCTTCTTTTCAGCGGTATTCAAGTGGAGATCCTCAGGGTTAGCTAACCCGGCCAATATTTTTAGCCTTTCTCTATAAGTAACAATTGAGTCCATAGGAAACCCTTTAACTTTTTCAACTTCATCATCTACGAATCGCTGTGGAAAATTATGCAGTATCAATAAAATTGGATTTTAGATGTGGCCAAGCGATTATTACAAACTTATGGAACAACTTACCCTAATGCTGTCCTGAAACTGCAGAGAAATATCTTTGTCAAAATTGTCAGATACCTTGAAGTACAGCACAAGGCTGACTCCTTCCCCATCGCTATCGCCGAGAAACATAGCAGCAGGATAAGTTGGGAGCTTGTAGAAGTTTTCATGCATGATTCAGAAAAACAAACAACTTTTTGCAGAAAATAAATATAAATATCAACAAATTCAAATATACCTGAATGTTAACAATAAGCAGAGAGGGAACTTTCTCGTGTGGCTTTACTGGTGGAAGCTCAATGTGCTGAGCGATGTGGTTTACTTTACGTGGACAGAAGAACAAATCTACTCCAATTGGAGTGTATGGACTATAACTGGGAGCAAAAGCTTTCTTTTTATCTCTGGATAAGAACATCGTATGCTATCAATTAAATGCATATTGACATGCAATTTAGACATAATCACAGGTACATGACATTCGTGCCTGAAGTAGCTCTCCCCTCGAAGCTTGAAGCAAGAAGGTTCAAGGATGGACCAGCATCCTTGCATGGGCATTTCACCAGATGAGAATGGAACTGATAGTCCTGCTCTAGGACAATAGAGGTATTTCTTCGAAGAACCTATGTCAAAATATAAAATCATGGACGGAATGTGTAGATCTTATTATGAAAACTATCACACAACAACAATAGCCCAAGAAAAGCATCCTCAAGACAGTCTGACGGACCTTGCACATTTGCATGAATGGTAAATAGTATTGTCTTTAAAAAAAAACCACTTGGGACTGCATTGCATTTGCATATGACATATGTGGTTTGTATGTGCAAGTAAAAAGAAGTAAAAAGAATTTAGTTTATCTAAATTAATTTAGAGTGAAGCCATAAGTGGCTCTATTTAACAGCTTTTAACTAGTGTTACCTTGAACACTTGTTCTGTAAGTAATAGACTTCTTAGATATTAATTATGTATACACTATTTATATATATAATTTATTTTACATTGTTGTCTAATATTTAATTATTCTGTATCTTGCATTGTAGGTTTGACATGTATTTTTTCCCCTAGGAGGAAGTAAGAATTCAATATGCCAATAAATATACTCCAACTCCATTGTATACATAAACATGTTTGAATATCTTATCGTAGACCATATGTGTCCTCATATACTGCATACATGCTACATATTGAGTCAACTATATAATGTCTATTGTCTAGATCCGCTCTTTGAAACCTTGGCATATAGAATATCAATGCAAAAAAGAGCTTTGTAGTAAATTAAGGCAAGAGAAATGAATGGGGCAGAATAGTAAGTATAGATGATGTTAGAAAAATAAGCAAAGTTATTGATGTTTGTCCCAACATTCTGCCGATTCCATAATTGACTGTATCCGATACATCTAATACTCAGACTCCTTATCTGTTCCACTCAAACCCATGTTAGACACACTATTTCATAGCATCAATACCCTCATTGAACATGTGTAAAACCTTATCGAAAATGAGGTGTTGCCAGATACTCGTACTTAAGTCCAACTAACAAGGGCTACAAATCAAACAATGGAATAGATAACAAGTTTACTTACAAAATTCAGAGTTCTCTTCTCCATCTTTAGATGTTCTCTTGAATGAAAGCCTGATCACTGCTGATCTCCTTTTCTGATACTGTGGGCTAGCACTAGAAAACTGTTGGACCTTATCATTAAAGCTGATGGAAGGAACTAAATGATGTGGACAAGAAGAAGTCAATTGCTTCAGCATGCTTTCACAATTTTTTTCAACTGTGTTTTGTCTGTTTTCTGTTATGTCTTTAAAACTACCATAAATATCCTCCAACACTTTTTCCATTTTGTAACAGCTCTCAATCTGATTCCTACGTGTTGCTTCACCAACCTTTTCCAGCGTCACTCCGTCTGCATTTGCTGATTCTCGTTTGCTAGAATGCATTTCAGTTTTGCATAGATCCGTTTCTATGTATTGCTCAACTGCCATAGTAGTTGGAGTGGCTTCACAAAGTTCCTCGAGCTTGCAGACAGCATCTACCAACATGGATGCATTCTCATGGGGAATAAATTGGGCACCAACTGAACCATTTACAGAGGGATGAACATCTACAGAGATATGAAAGATTAAGAAATATTGCTCATTTAGCATTACCACAGTAAGGTCGCGATCAATATACTCAAATAATACCTCCACAAACACTACTGAAGTCATCATCAGACTCGGACTCCAAAATACTGACAGAATCAAACCATACTTCTTCTTGGCATATCACTGCAAAATTTCAAAATCCTGTCATTGTTGCTCCTCATAAATCAAATTAATATATGCAAACTAAGAAACAAAGTCACAGGAGGACTAAGCTGGAAGTTTTGTGAATAGATTTGATACCATTTGTCTCCATCTGCTTGTGATGCCATTGCAGTTGTGTGAGATGAAATGCGAGACTGGAAACCTTAGATTTCCGGCAAGATGTTGAAGTTTTAATGTGAACAAACTGGCTGTGAGCAAATTGATTTCCAATATGACTCTTCCTAGTAGCAGGTGAATCAGGAACTGATGCAGAAACTTTTCCATGGGATCTTCTTAACCAAAGAGAATGATTTCTGGATCTAGGTCTTCTCTTTGATGTTGATACACAAGTACCCATGGTAGTAAATCAGTATTAAGTTGCCTAACAGAAAATATTGATATTAACTTAATCAGATATTGCCAATTCTGTGCAGTAACATGCATTAATTGTAGCTGTGTTGATGGATGCATAAATTTGCCACATAGATGTTGAGCGGTCGCAGTATCATGGTCCTGCAAGATGCAAAGCACAAACAGAGTTAAATGTATTTAGCAGCATAGATTAGCTCGTATAAGTTAATCTTCACAGTAATAGAAGGAAACTGCTACTTGATCAAAAGTAATAACTATAACTATTGCATATGGATAGAGTTCTCCCTTAACAGAACATTGAGTAGGCACAGAAAGGATGCAAATATACAACGAACTTCTGTAAACTTCTTTTAATTCCATTATTTCTGAGAAAATTTGCCAATAGATGCCCTAATGGCAATGTTGAAGATTACTTTTGTGTTGTGGGATAGAGCATAAATCTTCCTCAACAATGGTGGGTGTTACCCAACTATGAACTAGTCCAAGGCCTTGTCCTATAATTCACGGGAACTTTTAGGAAAGGAGAGGTCAAATCACAGGTTACTTTAACATGATCTGCTTCCCCTTCTTCACATGTCTGATAGCTAAGGCAAATTAAATGCATTCAACTTTCTAAATTGAACTCTTAGAAGGCCAATCCAGATTATATCACAATTGCCTCTGGTACACCTGGATGACTAATACCACTTGCTAGAATCTGCCGCCTCAGATTATGTGCTTATACATTCAAATCTGGTGTTTCTGAAATGTAAAAAAATAATCTTACCCGTACCCACAAGTTTATGAGGTGGAATCTTTGTCTCTCATTGTAGAACAACACACACACACAAAAAAAAAAAAGACAAGTGCAATTCAATATGATTTAGCTTCGGTATATGGAGAAAATCTAAGTCTATATAATATGAGAAATAAAAGTATAACAAATCAATATTAGGTGTATAAAATATTCCTCAATCCACCTTAGACTCCTCTAGCAATGCCAATGGAGAAAGTGGAAACCTTGCCTTTTCTTTGGTCCACATGGAGATCAATTCGTTAATATTGGGATATCATCCAAGTGTCTAACTACTCTACTCCTCACCTCTAATGCTCTCTAGACATCAAAAAGGTCCCCTAAAATGAAAACTCTCGTCTCCAAAACCCTTGGCAAATTTATTTGGCACTTGAGCTATACTTGGGCTGACAACCCCAAAGCTACAACTTAATGGTTAGAGATTACATCAAATTCAATAAATAATTTAACAACGCCTAGAAAAACTCTCAGTAGAATGCAACTTAATTACTAACACAGCCAAAAAGCACCTCTGACAGATCCAGATTTAAAGATCTAGAAAAAATGCAAAATATGCATGCAAGCAAAGCAAACGAACTTCGAAGGCAAGAAACATCACTAAATATGAAAATAAGAGGCCTAAGCGACTTCATGTAATAAAGACGTGACAAAAGAAAAACGTGAAAATGAAAACTTACCAAGACTGAATAATAACAACAAAAAGACATCAAAGATTTTGAAAATGCCCTAACAAAACACCTTTAAGCCAAAAAAGTCAAGATCCAACAAACAAGTAAACAACTGCTCAAATATATAATAATTCACAAGATTAGCTGTTACGAAACGCCGAGCTAAGAAATATTGAATATGTTAGACAAGTATTTATTGATGAAGTTGACTTGACATTTTCATAGCAAAGGAACTCCAGAACCAACTTTACATGTTCAATCTTCTCTAAGGGCATCTCCGATATTTGTGGGGTGAATAGAAATCACCGGGCAAAGAGTTTTGCCCGGTGATTTCCTTTTTAATAAAAATTAATAAAATAAATGATTTTAATGATTTAAATTAAATAAAAGAAAGGTATTCTAGAGTGGTTGTGATAGTATTCATTATTATTGAGGAAAGAGATAGTGATAATAAGTATGACTCATAAATATTTGATTTATGGTATATTTGATTGTGAAAATTGAGATATTTAAGGAACGAGATATTTGATTGATGATGTGGACATGATTTAATGGTATTGTGGATGCCCTACGAGAGAGAAAAAAAAGCAAGTGATAAAGCTTTCAAAAAGCTCAAAAATCCAATAGTAAGAGCAAATAGGGAACATTTTTTTAATCAAAAGATGGATCGGCGGCAAAACCACCCCGAACAGGAAAACAAACCTAATCTCAACGGCATTGGCACGAGAAACGCCTAAAACGATACAGCGATTTTTTGTAGGGTATAATCGACAGAGGGAAGATTTTTAAGCAAAGAGGCATTTTGGGACAAGAAAAGATCAAACCTGCGAGCTCTCTGATTAGGGACTCCCCTCCATCAAGCTCGAGAGGGTGAGCGAAAGGGAGGTGGATCTCCGGCGATAGATTGCCGCTGCCGCCCGTCCGCTGGAGACGAGAGAGGAACCGCCGCGGCTTATAGCGCTGCCTCCATGCCACTGTGGCCTGCCAGATTCGAAGCTCGAGATTGAAATGGAGGGTTTACTATGACAAGGAATGCGAAACCTACCCGTTTAAGAACCTGCGAATTAATTTGCGCACTCTTTTTTAAATTCCGGCAAAAAATCATTTCACCCCCTCAAATTTTCACAATATTTTGAACAACACCTTCACAGTTTCAAAATTATCAAAATACTTTCAATATTTCTAAAATTGTCATTGTTTCACCCTTTGAATTCGCAAAACTAAACCATAACACCTTGAATATACCACCAAAAAATAGGGATAATAATTATAAGTTGAATTTACAATATATCTAATAAAACTTCAAAACCCATAAAATATGTCATAACTCTTATTTTAAGATAAAAAAATTATTCATCCTTTCTTTTGAAAATGTCTTTCTAAATATTTTGAAGGATGTTAAACTTTTGTTATTTTACTCTAATAAAAATTAAATTACATTTGCATATCAAATCCAAAAATACATATTTATACTAGATATTTCTATTCGAGTCCATACTTCATGATATCTAAATGCATATTTAAGTGAAGGATTTTTTAGAAAAAATAGATAAGATATTCATCAAATTGTTGGATTTTGTTTATCTAATTAAAGATGGATGAGCCATTTGAAGGGACCTTTTAAAATGCATCTACCTTCTCATTTTTATCCCTCTAAATTACCATCTAAATTACTCATTTATTAATAAAGAAGAAATTTTAGAGGTATTTTAACAATAATGACATTTTATTAGTCATCTTGAAAAAATCCTTGAACCTTTAAAAAAAATTTGAAAATATCTTTAATTTTATATAAAATTTATTTTTTTACTTTGAAAATATTTTTGTAGGATCAATTTTCCTTGAGTATATAATAATGATCCATAAGGAGACAAATCAAAGATCACAAGGTGTGGGGAGTGGTGCTTCTATCTTCTTCTTGTGAAATAAGTGAAATGAATAAATTTTTTACCATAAAAAACTTTTTTTTCTTTCTTTTCCACGGATTTTTCCGATTAGGAAAAAGAGAATAATATATATTATTATTTATTATTATTATTATTATGTTATTTCCATTTTTTTATCTAGTACATACAAAAATAAAAATTTATTCATTTCCAAATAGTTTTTTTATCTTCGGGAAATGATTGAGTTGGTAATTACGAGACAAACTTATTAAAGTGAGTAAGGATCGAATCTCAACGAAGTCAAGACAATGCCCTTCCAGTAATAACCAACTGCAGCTTTCCGATTTACCTCCTCACATAGGATCGTGCAGTCGAATGTATGAGGTCGCTAGGGTGACTGCAGCTTTCCGATTTACCTCCTCATATAGGATCGTGCAGTCGAATGTATGAGGTCGCTAGGGTGACAGATTCCATCTTTTGCTGAAGGGGAGTGGTGCTTCTACCCATTTTTTATCCACAATAATGTTTATATTTTATTTTTTTATATTAAAAAATAATAATTAAAGGGGAAGTGGTGATGGCCCCTATTAGACTTTTGGGAGACTTAGGAGTTAAGTCCCTCTTTAGTACTAATTAAAATTGCATTTGCATATCAAATCCAAAAATACATATTTATACTAGTTATCTACTATTCTATTCGAGTCCATACTTCATGATATCTAAATGCATATTTCAGTGAAGGATTTTTAGAAAAAATAAATAAGATATTCATCAAATTGTTGGATTTTGTTTATCTCATTAAAGATGGATGAGTCATTTGAAGGGACCTTTTAAATGCATCTACCTTCTCATTTTTATCCTTCTAAATTATCATCTAAATTACTCATTTATTAATAAAGAAGAAATTTTAGAGGTATTTTAACAATAATGACATTTTATTAGTCATCTTGAAAAATCATTGAAACTTTAAAAAATAGAAATTATCTTTAATTTTATATAAAATTTATTTTTTTACTTTGAAAATATTTTTGTAGGATCAATTTTCCTTGAGTATATAATAATGATCTATAAGGACAAATCAAAGATCACAAGGTGTGAGGAGTAGCACTTCTGCTTTCGGGGAAATGATTGAATTAGTAACTACGAGACAAACTTACTAAAGTGAGTAAGGATCGAATCTCAACGAAGTCAAGACAATGTCCTTCCGGTAATAACCAACTGCAACTTTCCGATTTACCTCCTCACATAAGATCGTGCAGTCGAATGTATGAGGTCGCTAGGGTAACAGATTCCATCTTTTGCTGAAGGGGAGTGGTGCTTCTACCCATTTTTTATCCACAATAATGTTTATATTTTATTTTTTTATATTAAAAAATAATAATTAAAGGGGAAGTGGTGATGGTCCCCATTAGACTTTTGGGAGACTTAGGAGTTAAGTCCCTCTTTAGTACTAATTAATGCTTTTTATTGTATTAATAGTTTAGTACACCCTTTGTCAAAAATATTTAATGTAAATGTTAATATCAAATTTGTGATCAAAGGAGTTTTGTTAGCACATTCATGACTTCTAATAGAATCAAAAGTATCATCCTCCTATCTCAAACATGGTGAACAAATCATGTGCACCTTTCAAAATTGATATTAATAATTTTTTCCCATACCTTTTACCCAAATCTTGCCATTTTTATTGAGCATAACAGTGAATTATTTCAGTATTCCTTCATGACCTACCCTGAACATTTACAGGGTTGGTCAGCATCATTCATGACACAACACTTCAGCAATGAGCCTTATTTGAACACTTTCACCAGATGACTTCAAGACCTGAACTGAGCTTCCAAAATTTTCAGCTTGAAAAGTATCAGAACAGATAGTTTAGTCAAGAGTAAACCAAAGATCATCATGAAACTTATCGTCCATTCAGCTTCTTGAAGTTGAAATCAATCAGATGACTGTGTGAGCTGGATGAGCAAGAAAAACTATCATTCTGAAGATTGTTCCATGTCTAACATTTGCAACACTCCTATAAACTAAAAATAGGGATTTCAAATGAAGCATCCATTATGTTCCATGAACCAAACTAAAGGTATTCCTATTTTACTCTTGCCAAGTCTGTGCTCTAGGAATAATTATTTCATTCCTTATTCCTTGAACCAAACACATATTCATTTTATCATTCTTATCTCTACTACACTACTGAAGAGACGAAGATGAGATCTTAAAATTATTCCTTAGGGAAGACCAAGTTCTTTAGCTGTTGGTTTCAATGATGAAACGCATCCACATAGCCTTCATAATGAGGCCACATGAAAGAGAAAGGCTTCTCAGTGAGTTTTTACTTTATTGCCTTTGTTAAAGCAAACTTGCTGGCCAAGTGAACCCCTACAAATGATTTCATCAAAGAGATTCATCATCCACAATATCAGCAAACCTAAATAACATTCACTGCTTGCATGTAAGTGCACAAGAATGGAGGCTAACTCATGTATTACTATTTAGTGACTAGAATGGTAAGACTAATACCAAACAAATGAATAGCAAACTTATTGACATGTCTTAACAGGCACAACCATCCACCATGGATCAATTGCACCTGTCCATCCTTCTTTTCACTTAGGATAGTTCTCATCTAATCATCTTAAACAATAGAACTCAGTCTGCGTAAAAATTTCCATCTGATAGAACAAAAGAAATCAAGAAAGATGAATGGAACTGAAAGATCGATGGTGTGAAACTAGTAAATTTTACAATTTGAGCATATAACTGCAATTGTAACAACTCTAGAGCACAACTGAAATAGATGACTTTTCAATTTTACCGCATAGATAAAAGAGGGAATCCATGAGGAAATTTCACAAGTGAACAATGAGTACAAAAATCCAAGTTTTGATGAATACACTTGGAACACAGAAAAACCAACACTTGAAATTCAGCCCACCATCACATAATTGACAATTTAAGAAGACCATAAATATCAATCCAATCATGCAATTTCAAAGAACAAAGTTCTCGCAAACAGTAAGCAAAGCAAACGAACCAAGGGAAACATAAGAATCGACAAGCAGGTAAAAAGGACTAATGTTTCCTCACAGGCATCCCTAACTTTTGGGGTCGACGGAAGAGGCAGCGGCCCTCGCCTTCGCGGACTCTATCACCCTTCGGCTGATCTCCCGGGAGTATACGTGGAGGACGTCGATTCCGTCGTCATCGGCACCGCTGCTGGCAGCGGCGGCAGAGCTGGCGGCGGAGAAGGCCTCCTCCTCGATGGCGAGGGCCGAGGCATTGGCCTCTTCCTCTGAGAGGAGCCCGTAGCGTTTGGAGAGGACGGATTGAGTGGTCAGCGTCTCCACCAGGCGATGGATCACCGCATCGCGCGTTCGCTGCGTGGGAGGCCAGATCTTGAGGGAGAGCGACGGGACCCCGCTGAATCCCGCTGGAGACGGGCTCTCCGATCCGGCTCTCGTATCTGCGACGGCGGCGGATTCGGCCATGGACAGCGAGGGGAGAATGATCGCGATCGGAATTGGGATCGACGAGGATGCAAGGAACCCGCTTTATGGGGTCTCGGATGAAAGCACGTGCCCTGGCACGTGACAAATAAACCACAGCAACCGCTTTCTGGTCCGACCGGCTGGGGCGGGCATGACTTAGTAAAATTTTATACATAAAATATTTTTATATTAAAAAATTAGTAACTTTGTCAATATTATTTGAATTTTATTAAAATCATTTTTAAAAGTTCAAAATTAATATAAAATTGCTATACTAATCACTAATTTTAAAATGATTTCAATCATATTTTGATTAAAAAACAATTTTAATCTGAAAAATAACAACAATAATAATACAAATAATGTGAATTTTATATAAAAACACGCACAACACTTCCACTTGTTTCATAAAGCACTGCTGCCCGTTAAATGGAGCCCGGTCCATCTCGACCGTCCATTCTAGGGATCGCCCTTGTCGCGAATATTTACGTCCACGTGAAGGCCAGAGGGCTCGCCACCACGTGCTTCCCGTCGGACCACTGGAGGCGCCCGAACGCGGCGGAGCCAGACGGCTGCGACGCCGCGGAGAAGCTCACCGTATAGCTCTTCCTCTCCCCTGCGCTCGCGAAGTTGAATTGATAGTTCTGAGTTATATTTTATCGATTTGTAATTATGTTTTGTCAAATTATTATGATTCATGAATACTAAGTTTGAAGTTCGAGAATTCTCGTATTGGGCATACCTACAAACAAGCAACCTATCTCATTTAGTGCACATGAAGAAAAGATAAAATCAAACAAATAACTAAACACCAAAGAACATGCATGAATCAAAAGTCTTGCACCATTACAGGAAACCAACTGAACTGACCCTTTGCATCTCTTTCGGCTAGCTAGCTTGGATGCTGCTTGCATGGATTGAAATTTCAAATTGTATCGTGTAATATTGATGAAAAATTTTATTCTGTCGATATATTAACACCGACACAAATATTTCGATCGGGCCCGACGATGCCTCCGCAGACGAACAGTCATGCGTGTGGTCAATCATGATTCCTTTTTTTTTATTTTATTTTTTAAATTAGATTTAATAAGATTTTAATAATCAATTTTTAGTTATAATTGAGGATAATTTCAATAGATTTTATTAAAATAAATAAAATTATCTTATTTTCTATTTTTAAATATTTAAATTAAAATTTTTATTTTAGTTAATATATTTATATTTTAAAAATACTAAAACTATATCGGTATGGTACGGTACAATACAATACCGAAATTATATCATTCCGATTCGAAATTAAAACCTAAGTACAATTCAATATTTTAAACCTTATCTACATGTTCTGATGTAGTTAAGATAATGGTATCACTTACTACCATTCATAAGCTTAGTCAATGTGATCTTCTCTATGACTTAGTTAACATACTCTTCAATTTGTCCGCTTCATGAGAAGATTTGAGTCAAGTTAGCCGATTCATGTTTGGACTAAGGTCATCTCAATCAGGCTCCTGACTGAGCTTAATCCGAGTCAATCTAAGTTACATTTAGATTATTATGCGGCCCATAGAGGATGCCACTATTATGTGCCAGTCGTCACAACAGTACTTACAATAGATACTGGTTACAGGAGATCGTGTCATTTGGGGAGCAGGAAGAGGTTTATCTTTGAGAATAGATATCATTCTTTTTTTTTTTTTACAAAAGATGAAATCTGTCACTCTAACGGCCTCACACGATCGATCCCACTGTCCCCATGACCATTTATGAGTAGGTAAATTAAGAAACTACAGTTGGTCACGACGAAGGGGGGTATTGTCTCGGCTTCGTCGAGATTCAAATCTTTATCCTTTTCTAGAAGTCTATTTCATCGTAACCAATTCAGCTATGTCTTGGAGGCATCATTCTTCCTTTCTTGAATAAAGTAATAGTGATGGTTTTTATACGAATGCAAGAAGATAACATTTTATTGCTTTCTCTTCACTACTATCTTTCCCACTCAAGTTTGTTCACTCTCTCTCTAAATTTGACTTGAACGTTGGAAGGATCACATCAGGATATATCTCGGCTTCCTTCAAACGTTTTAGTGTATCAAGTTAGACCTAATCTATGACAAGCAACATTGAACATGACTTATGATTTTAAACTTATATTGCAACCATAAAGTTCACGAAATAAGGTTATAAAAAGAAAATCAAAAGTGTATCATTCTTTATTTATATCATAAAAAACACTTCTCTTTTAAAAAATATTAAAATAATATCTCATCTATAATTTAATATATAAAATAATATCCTTTTATGCTCCATTTTAAAACAACTTTGATTAGAATTATATCATTATAGAATAAGTTTAATTAAAGTTGTATCATTTCAGAGTTAGTGCAATTTTGATGAAATTTACTTCAAAGTAATATAATTTTGATAGAAGTTAGAAGGGGTATTTTTGAATATTAAATTATAAGTGGAGTGGTGGGATATTTTCAATATTAAATTATGAGTGGACCAATTTTTGTATGAGGGGGGCCGGGTGTGATTGTGGGTTATTTTTCAGGGTTCAGTTAATTAATGGATTAAAATTAGCTACATGATTTAAAACCCGCGTTTTCCCGCCTCTGCTTCACTCTTCCACGCCATCCGATCGGTCTTAATGGAGAAGAGGCTGCGTTCCTCCTCCTCCTCCTCCTCCTCCGCCGACGAGATCCTCTCCTCCGCCACCTCCCTCGCCGCCACCAAGCCCGGAAAGTCGTCCCTCAGATCCCTTATTTTCTCCCTCTCGCCCTCCTCCGACCTCGTCACCTCCCTCCCCAAAGCCCTCCACCTCGCCGTCTCCGCCTCCCTCGACGCCTTCCGGAACTCCCTCCGTCCGTGCGGCTCTCCGGTACGAGCCTTCCGCTCACCTCCCCTGAAGAGGTCCCGCCCGTCCTCGACAGCCCAGAAGGCGGACGAGGAAGCCGAAGGTTCGGCCGCCCCCATTTCTGACGAAACCCTAGATCAACTCAAGAACCTCAAAGCTTACACCTTTGTCGCTTTTCTATGCTTCTCCCACCCGAAGAAGCTGTTTTCTCCATCCGACCTCCTCCCTTCCGTTCGGTCCCTTCACGACTGCCTGGTGCTGTACGAGATGGACTCGGCGCTGCTCTCGCAGGTCGCCGGCCTCTGCGAGGAGTGGTGGAAATTGAAGCTTCCGGGGAGGGAGAACTTGGTTTCCCAGTCGTTGCCGTTCTTGCTATCCAGGTCGTTAACCGACGGCAAGAAAGCAGACGTCCGAAGGGTTTACTCTCTCCGGGAGGCGTTTTTGTTATTCGACTATGTGGATGAGAGCATTGACGACCTGAAGATGCTTCTCGTGCGTTGTGTCATCACGCCGGTGTATCTGAAGTTGGATGAAGGGAGGAAGTTTGTTGCTTTTGTACTGGGATTGAATCAGCAGCTCACAAAGGAAGCTCTGGAATTGTTGAAGTCTCAGATACCTTTTGGAAGGAAGTCAGTGCTGGAGGCTTTTGCGGACATCCTCTTCAGGGCATGGAAAGGAAGTGAAGGTTCTTTGAGAGAGGAAATTGAGGATGGCTTCTTTCAGGGGCTGATTGAAGGGGCAATTTATGCTGGTTCTAAATTTCTTGCCGCCTCTGTGAGGAGAGTCTTAGGAGAGTTCGTCCAACAGAGAATGACTGATGGTGTGGAAAAGCTCCTCCTCCGACTTGTAGAACCAGTGCTGTTTCGATCATTGCAGGTACGTTTTCCCAATTTATTAAATTCAGTGTTAATGCACATGTAAAAGGCAGAAATATTTCTTACACTAATAGTCAATTGCATTCAAACGTGAATCAGATTTAGTCATTTTGGTTCTTCTTTACCATATTATATGGGGAACCTATATTGAGGATTGGAATAAGTTATATAACTATTCGGTTCATCTTGGGATAACTATGAAACTACTCACAAAGTACAACCAATTTGCTTGTACCATTACTGATACACAATGTGACAGGTTGCCAACTCCAATGTAAGGCAGAATGCATTGCATCTACTATTGGATATGTTCCCACTTCAAGATCCAGATATGACAAAGGAGGTTAAAGAAAGTTTACAACAGAAACAATTCATGTTGTTGGAGAAATTGCTTCTTGATGACTGTCCTGAAGTGAGGTTAGTTGCTGTTGAAGGTTCATGTCGCATTCTTCACTTATTTTGGGAAGTCATTCCAACTTCTACTATCACAAAGTTTCTGGCAAAAATTGTTGATACCATGTCACATGACATCTCTAATGAAGTGAGAATTTCAACAATTAATGGCATTATCTATTTGCTCGACAACCCACAAAGTCATGAAATAATGAAAGTTCTCCTTCCAAGATTGGGTTTCCTATTCTTTGATCCTGTTCTTTCCGTTCGAGTTACTGTTGTTGATCTTCTTCTAGCTGTTCGTGATGTTCATACTTTCCAATTCAATAAGGTATGTGTTTGGATTGTATCTCTCACATTATGTGAAGTTAATCACTGTACTATGACGTATGTTTTAACTTAAAAAAATGTCCTTGAGGGGTTATATTCTGTTTCTCAGGTGGTTGCTTTGGATGACCTGTTGTCCTCCTTGGCAAATGATCACCCACGAGTTGCTCAAAAAATTACAAACTTGCTAATTCCTTCTTACTTCCCGTCAAAATTAACTATTAAGGAGGCATGCAGTCGCTTTGTTGCACTTATTAATCGGTCTCCTGATGCTGGGGCAAGGTTTTGCGAATTTGCTTTTTCTGAGGGATCTTCTTCAAGGTCACTTATGGAACTTGCCAAGTTTTGCATCAGTTTGGCTCTTTCACGTAAGGGTCTAGACCGGGAGAAGACTGATGGTTTGCTTATTGCATCGTCCAATATATGCCAAGGCCTAACAAATGAGTTGTCAGTAAAACCAGTTCTCACTGAGTTGCTTTCAGCTGAGAGGTTGAAACACATGCTAACTGCAGCAAGCTCTGAACGTGCCCAAACAGCCATCTTAAGCATGGCTTCTCTCGTATCCTCTGAAAATGTAGTTGTTCTAAAAGATTATTGTTTGGCTATCTTAAGAAACTCAAATTTCCTATCTGATAATGTGGAAAAACAAGAAGTCGTCAAGGCAGCACAAAAGTTGATAATTTCTTGTGGTGGGTTTGATGAGATGTTTGAACACTTTGCAAATGTATTACGAGAACTTGCATCTACTTTGCGCATCAGATTTGGATTGGGATCAACACAGGAGATCTTGCAGACTTCAAAAAGGAAAAAAGTGAAGTTACCCATGAAAACTTCAGGAAAAGTAAATCAAGTGACTGGAAAAGTATCACAAAATCATGGCATACACAGTGATGACAAAGATTTTATTATTGCTGGATCGGTATCATGGCAAGTGAGATACTTGCTTGCAACAGAATCAACAAGAACTTCTGCATTAAATTCTCCCTTTTCAGGAGTAATATTTTCTTCATTAAGTGTTATTTCAGAGGTGTGCATTCAACAGTGCCTGCAGTTGAATCAATTGGAGATCGAGCCTATTGTAGCCTATACAACATTTGCGATATTCATGTCTCTTCAGAATACTTCTAAAAATGATGATGGTATCAAGGATAATGATTTTCATCAAGCAAGCTCATCCCTAGAAGTAAGTTTTTTTTTCACGTTTACTCGCTACGGGAGATCTAGTTATGATAATTTTCAACTCCTTTATAATTGTAAAAACCAATTTCAGAATTGGGTTTTTACAATTGTGCTTTACATAGGCCTATGAACGCCTAGCCTAGCCTTATCTTAGTCATATATTGTTAAATCATTATCAAGATTGAACTACCTTCTAGCTCGATTTGATTCCTGGCTTATTCTCGGCTTCTTTAAGTTCCGAAAAGCTCGTCATTTATGTGGCTAAACAAGCTCAAGCTTAAAATATATCTAAAATTATGTGCTATGATAAATGGTTTAATAAATTTGTAGTGTTGTTAATAAGATATTTTTGGCAGGTGACTTTTGATGTTGCTTTGAATCACATAATTAATTGTGTTGATAAACTATACTTGGATTCTGTTTCTGGAAAATCTAGACAAGAAGTTGAGAGAGCACAATCCCAAAAAAGCAAGTGTATTGAAGCTCCAGAAGGAACCTCAAATCCAACTGAAGGTAATTAGAATCTTCACTTGATCTCCATAATAAACTAGACTAATACAGTTTGAGAGACTAAATTTAAATCTTACTATGACTTAGGTAATTATTAATAAAATTACGCATTGATCGCTTTATTTTTCGCATGTAGGTTATCAATCTCTTCATGTTAAAAGGATACAAACTTTGGTGAAGTTGTATACGGCAGTTATGAAATTTGTTGTTGATGCTGTACCAATAAGGCTCACCAATCAAACCCTACGAAGGTGCTTGAAGTTTGCATCAGATCATATTCACCACATCGTCTCGGCTTTAAGAAGTCACAAATATCAAAAACTATCGAACAAGGAAGAAGTTACCATGAATAACCAGGAGGAGGTTTTGAAGGATATTTCAATACATCTAAAGAGCTCACTTTCGTATGCAGCCAAATTACTACATGAGTTCCTAAAGAACTCTAGTGATGGCTCAGCAGCATCACCAGAGGCCTTCTATCTTGCAAATGATCTTCTAGATCTAATTGCTTCGACCGGATCATCTCTTGGAAGTCGACATGCTTCCAATATTGTTTCAGCTGCCAAGCCATGGTTGCCTACTATCATACTAGCTTTGGGCTGCAACCACTGGACGATGCCAGATAAGGAATGCACCATGAATCTGGCTGATCTTCTTGGTGCCAACTTTCCGAAATGGCTTTCTGATCTAGGCAATACTGAATTCCATAAAGAGAGCCAGACGACTCCTAAATCGGAGTCTTCTTCCGCATTCGAAAGCCTAATCGAGTTGCTGCTCGTCCTGCTAAAGAAAGGAAACCACAGAATTTTGGATGCCACCTGTGGTGTCATGCTGGGAGCTGTCGAGGTTGTGCTTAAAAATGCCAACTTCAGCTCGGCTCTAGGACTGATCCGTTTCGTATGCTTCAAAATGTTGGCAAACAAATCTATGCCTTCAGAACGATTTCAGGTAACAAATAGTTACTTAAGAAAGGTCTATCAATTGATAGGAAAGGAACTCGAAGAGCATCAGGGAGGAGGCGAAGATGAAAGGCATCACTTAGTAAGTGCCCTGAAACTCATTGAATCAGTTTTATGATGAGACTAAGTTACTAGTTCAGTGCATTAGTTTTGTGTTCTATAAAAATCTGGAGTTAAGCTCAAACAAAACAGTGAGATGAGAAAGAACACTCTTTTATTCAAACATCCATCAGATGTTTTGTTCATGCAAGCACAAAAATTTGGGGAAAATTTGATCTCTCTCGTCCCCCGGAGAACAAAACGAATAGCACTGCTCCAACCTCGACAAAACTATCGATATCTACACGGGGAAGTCTTGAAGTCAGTCTCATGGTAATGCAATTGCCAATCATCTCCTCAAGTTTTATCTCATTCTTCAGGATCTCCAGTTGAAGCTTTCAGACTTCCCGTCGTCTTCCTCGCAGCTACTTCCGGCGGTCGCGGAGATAGCTAAGTTGGAGACGACTAACTGAAGAGGGCTTTGCGGCGAGGAGGAAGTGTAGTTCTCAGGAGGCATCCATAGGCCTCCTAAGGTCATGACTGGTCTGTTAGTAACTGATGAGCCATTGGGCGTCTTTTTCGTGTGTAACCTGTATTTCTGAGAAGGAGAAGGAAGAAGATGAGCGAATTCGGAAGCGTCGAGGAGATCGATATGGAAGATTGAAGGTACCTGCAGGTGGGATTTTACTTCGTCGTTGGTGAGGCCGTCCACCTTCATCAGTTCTCTGATCTGTTTTGGAGTAGCCACTGCGGGATGAAGAGTTGAAATCAGGACGAAATTTGATTGATTGATTTGTGGGGAGTTTTGTAGATTATTATCCAGACCTTGAGCGCCGCCGAGTTGCTGGAGAGCAAGGACAAAGCGGCGGTGGAGCTCCGGCGACCAGCATCGCCTCGCCTTCCTCGGCGGCTGCTGCTGCTGCAGCTGCAAGGTAAGGTGGGGGCCGCCCGTTGCCGGGGGAGGAGCTCGGCCGACGCGCTTAGCGGCGGCACCGCTGTCGGAGTGGTGGTCGCCGGGCATGATGGAAATAGGGAAAGCAGCAGGATCGACGGCCGGCGACCGGATAGGTAGATCAGGTAGCATCGATGTGGGCTTCGCCGCCTCCTTTGGCGGCGACACGCCGGCCTTGAAGGGCGAGAATCCGCACCCGATGCCCTGGCTTCTGGTTTCCAAGTGAACCTCGTGCTCGCCCTCCTCCGTGCGATCTGGCACTCCACTTTTCTGCCACAAGAACCAAATTAAAATCAACAATCGGAGAAAAATGGCGATCAAAAGCCCTGCTCTGTACCTCATCTGTGATGGTGTTGCCATCGCCGCCATCATCGCCCTTATCATCGCCGGAATTAGCGCTCCAGAGCTGGGCGGAGCTCATCCAGTGCGCCTTATCCTTGCAATCTGCTTCCAGCTTCACTCCGCCCTCCTCTTCGCACTTCCTCCCGATCGGTATGAACTCCTTGAAGCTGTGCGCGAATCGCTCTCCCTGGAAACGATCGAGCTCCTTCTTCAGCATCTCGATCACTAAACCAAAGAAAAATGAAATCCAAATTTTAGAAAGAAATCGGCAATCGATCAAGCATGAAAGAATTCAAATCAAAAGGGGGGAAAATATAGGCACCGTCGGTGAGGAGGAGCATGCATAGCGGGAGCTCGCGCTTGAACGCTTCGATCTTCTTCCTCTCCTCCTCGAGGCTCCTGACGGACTCCTCTAGCTTGGCTACGCCGCCGTCGGCGGTGGCCGAGGCCTCCTTGAAGAAGCCGCCGACGGTCCTGGCTGCGAAGAGGTTGAGGTCGAAACCGATCTCCGTCTCCACCGCCCACCCCATCTCGCTCCTCTAGTTGCTTCCGCCGCTCTGGTGCTCCACAGTGAAGGACGAGGAAGGCAGCGACAGTGGCCGGAGAGAGCGGACGACGTCGGTTTTATACACGCAGCGAGAGAGAGAGAGAGAGAGAAGGGGCAAAATGGACCGTTAAAATAAAGGTATCGGATGCGACGAGGCGTCGCGGGCGTAACGTGTTACATTGGAGCGAGATGCTCGGAGACGAAACTGATACCGGTACCGGCGCCGACACGTAACGCACATGGATTATTCTTTATATTATTATCATGCATAATAAATAAAAAATCTCATTAAATTTCTCGAATGTTATATTAAAATAATAATTATATCAAGAAAACACGTAATTTTATTTATTTATTTATTTTATTTTTCTCTCTTAAATAATCATGATACTTTTAACATTGAATGGAATTAAAGTTTGATATGATAATTTTCATAAATTCTACATAATAAAAGGGCAACCTCGGTATAACCAAAGACTTCAAAGCTCATCCTACTTAAGCATCCGCATCGCTGTGTTAATCGACGTTAATAACACTGTAAGAGAGAGAAAAAATGACGTGGTAGATGAACGCGTTCAATGTTTTGAATGCGTTCATGAAGCCTTTGGCTGGCCCACCACATGTATTTTTTTAAATTTTTTAGTGTTATAACACGGGTAAACGTTGGAAATGATCTTAAAGGACAAAGTTGACAAGGAGATAAAACAATCTTTGAAGAAAGAGGAGATTCTACCATTTCATCACGATTGAGTCAATTGGTATAACGATTGAACTTCGAACTTACGATTGAGTTTGATATGGTTGCCCCCGGGGCATAGCTGAATTGGTTACGACGCAGCAGAATTACAGAAGAGGGCAAGGGTTCGAATCCTGACGAAGTCAGGCAATACCCTCCTGCGTCGTGACCAACTGCAGTTTCTCAATTTACCTCCTCACATATGATCGTGGGACCGACCGTGTGGGGCCGCTAAGGTGGCAGATTCCACCTTTATTGCAGAAAAGTTTGATATGGTTGAATTGATTATTATGGGACAGACTTGCTGAAGTGGACAAGGATTGAATCTCGACAAAGCTGAAACAATACCTTCTTTTGTAATCGTCAATTGCAACTTCTCGATTTATTCCTCATAGATGGTCATGAGATCGACCATGTGAAATTGTTAAAGTGACAGATTTCACTTTTTTATTGAAGAGTTTAGATGTAACAAGTCAGATGACTTAGATTAGAGAAACATCTAGAATAGAAAAAAAAAAGCCGATAAAATACTTATAAGTTTTTGCTTATATTAAAAAGGTGGCACAATGTTTTTGCAACAAAGGCATTTGTGGCGAATGGTAGTCTCCATTCAAATGGTGGAGAACAAAGCAATAGCCTTTTTAATCTTCCTAACCTAGTGCTCGATCACTTTTAACAAAGTTTGGAATTTATTCTCTTGGAATTCCACAACTAATTTTTTTAAAAAAAAACAAATATTTTATATTTATACTTTCTACTAATATCAGAATAATCCAATTAAAATAAATTTTATAAAATTAAATACATGAACCATCAACTATCCATCATATAATTACTTTACTAACTGAAACAAGACCATCAATAACATGATTAAGATGATTTTGATTCATGGGATAGGATGAAATTAGTAAAATATGAAATAACTATGCTTAAAGAATAAATTAATAAAAAGATCGAATAGGATACTAATTCTTAGTTCGATTCGTATGATAGAGCAATGGTTTATAAAATATCTCTATATGAAATAATTTACTTAAGACTCATCCAAATTGACTTAACCCCAACCAATCCAATTAAATCAATCAATCGAAGTTTGCTTAACATGACTAGTATAAATCCTATCCAATCGATCGGACCAACTCATTAAGTTAAGCTCGCCTATCATTCAAATTAGCTTGTGAAGCTCGAGTGACCCACCTAGCTTAGTCCAATTAGCAAATGGAATAAATTAAATAGATAAGAAGTAACTATTGGTTCGATAGATAAATAAAACAATACTTCTACCTAATGATTATGAAAATACAAATTCATAAGAAATACTATTTTGAATCCGTTTCTATAACTAAACATAAAATCAAATTCTATGAAAATTTATAAAGAATAAAATTGGTATTCTTTCGACCAAAAACATCATTAATTTCTATAACATGATTTAAACCTTTTAAGGTGGTGCGTTTGGTTCAAATTATCATGTATAATCTTGATTATATAATTATCAAATAATCATATATTCAAGATTATCAGGAATAAAATATAATCTTAACATTGTTTGATTGAATTTAAATAATATAATAAAAACTTATTTGGTTGGAGATTTTAATATATAATTTAATTTAAAAGTTTTAGGATTTCAAATTTAAAGAATAAAATATATAATAATAATATTATTAATGGTAATATATATAAATAAATAAATTTGAATAATATTTTAAATTTTTTTATTATTTTAAAATTTATTGAGGATAATTTAATTTATCTCAATTATAGTTATAAATTGATTAATTTAATTAAACAAAGTTTTAATAAAAAATCTAAATTAAAAAGAAATTGCTATCCCTATTCCTCACACACACGATCATGTGCCCATTGTTACTGCCACCACCTTCGGCCCCCGACGAGTCTTCCACACAAAGGAACGATGACGACGCCGAATCGACACCGCCCTAACTGCTCGCGATCAATGATCGACCCCCAACGAGCCTTCCACACGAAGGAACGACGACAATGCCGAGTCAACACCGCCCTCGCTGTTCGCTCTTGACGACCAACCCCCTAGCAAGCCTTACGCATGAAGGAACGACAACAATACCAAACCAACACCACCACCCTCATTGCTCGCTGTTCGCACTCGAAGATCGACCACGATTGATTTTCATTACAAAATCAAGAAAAGCCCCCACTCTATCGAGATAATCACATTCAAGATTTATAGCCCCTTTATTTGATGAGATGGTAAAGTTGCATTCCTCAAGACTCAATCATAACCTAAACCAATAAGATTATTATTGATAATCTTAGACAAAAAACCAAAATTATACATAATAATTTAAACCAAACACACCTTTAAAATTTAGAGCATGTATTCTATGTGATTTGCATGCCTAGCTTTAGCAACCAAGCTAGGGTAGTAGGGAAAAGGCCTTTTAGTCGGGACACAAAATAATTGAGCTCGGATGTGACGAACGTCGTTAATATCAATCTCCTTTTTTTTTCATAAGTTGGATGGCAATGTTGGACCAAAATAGAAGGTGAAGAGGACAATGCGGGCATGATGCATGCACACACACACATACTTGGAGCTCAACTATTATTTAACATTTCTATGCTAATCGAGAACAATTCAAGATCCCTCTTGTCTAACTTTTAACACTTACCTTTAGTGTGTGACAAGTGAGTGAGTGGTGAAGCTTCTTGGTGACACCATCTTGCTACTTCCATCTTTTTTTTTTCCTTTCAACTTTTTAGCGAAAAAGAGGCATGAGCTAGCATGGTGGGGGACAATTACATTGTTCTTGTGCAACAACAACACGAGAACAAGAGATTTCATGTTTAGCCCAATTGAAGAGTAACGATAAGTTTTAAGACTAAACAAATAAAAAAAAAATTTTAAAATAATATTTTTCTTCTAGTGGATTTGAGCTAAGTTGAAAAGGGGGCTAACATAACAAAAAAGGTGAAATGATTTTATCCTAAAGGAAGGATAAGAAAGAATCTTGTAAAACCATGAATATATTTGTGGCCCCATATAAAAAGGAAGAGAATAATTACTCATTACAAGGTTTGAAACTTAACGATGGAATCCAAGAAACTATATGAAAAAGTCTTGTATAAAGCATCTTCAATAGCTAGGAGAAGGCAAACAATCATTAAAGACAAAACCTTCAATTGGCTCTTATGCTTCATAAAACTTATGATATTATCATTTTATCTCTGAATTATTAATATTGTTATTTTTATATAAATGGACGTGATCATGAAAATAGTTTGTGATGATTTATTTTTGGAAAAATAGAAAACAAATTCTGAATTTTTATAAATTAAACAATTAAATTTTTATTTTATTTTTCTTACCGTGAAGGGAAGTGGGTGGGAGCGTGGTGGAGCAGCCACATGTTGCTGTCGCCTGTCGGCGCGGGTACATGGTGGAGGATGACGTGGCGCACTCGCCGCGGTTCGCCGCATACACAACCACACGCGTACCTATTTCAAGTCAAGGACAATGCACGCATAAAATATATAATCCCCAAACTGATTAAATTAAGGCAAACTAAAATGGATTAAAATCTTAACAAAACATATAAAACAATTATAAGTTGTATTCGAAGAATAATCACGATATGATAGATTAAAATGAACTATGAATAGTAGGAATATTCGCGAAGTGATAGATGAAATGGACTAAGGAATAATTTCACATGCAAATGCATCATCAACTAACTAATTCTTAACCTGTTAAACTTAACATGATCCATAACAAGAGATGTTATCAATAGATTCTAAGGCAAGCAAGGCCTTGTGGGCGAGGGAAGGGTGTTTCCATGTTAGTTGTTACCCTCTCCTCTCCTCTCTAAGTTAAGTTCTACTAAGACTGAAAATGGGCATTAGTTCGAGTGCAGTGCAATCATTCTGGACATCAACTTTTGCTGCCAGGCTTTGAAGTGGGAACAACAGGAGTTGGCCATCCAAGCATGCCACTGTTTACACCAAAGCTTTTAAAAAAAAGTTAAATGGATTCGCATTCACATATGCCTCACAGGGGACCATAGAATCAATCAATTGCAGCACTAGAATCCATACTTGTCCTTCACTGACCAAAAGAATCCAAAACCTCTCTTTCAACCAGAATATTGAGAGAATTATCACTTTGAAGAAGTAAAGAGTAAAGATTGCAAAAGTATAAACTGATTTTCTTCTTTTTTTTATGGTTCTTTTGATGCTGTCGAAGTAAATAAGAGGCTAGTTGTGTACCTGTAAAACGTGGGGGACTTTGTGAGGCATTAAAGGGATAGCATAGCTTGCCTTTTCCATTTGTCTTAGCCTTTTGCTGTCAGGGAAGAAAGTATTGAATGGAGAACAAAAATGCAAGTTGTGAAAATGTGGACTGTCATCTTTTTCATGTGTATGGTCACTGAGATTTCAGTCTCACCTGCTTGCTCTGTATCGCTTTCCTCCGAGTCGGCATCCGCCTTTGACAGTGTAGTCCATGGATTCTTGGGTCGCAGCCACAGAGCTAGCTGTTAGTGCTGCAAGCATATTTGTGAGCAGTGTTCAGCAATGAATTCAAAGACTTATAAAAAGTTACCTGATGCAAGTTGCTGAAATAGTCTAATTGTTCATCGCACTATTTTGACACTTTCAGGGGTTGGATAATTTTGCTGGTTTAATCCAGTTCAGAGAAATCTAGACAGAAATTGGTAAAACAGGATCGATCGTTTACCCACTTGGTTTGCTCAACCTTTTTCTAGTCCACTCAACCCTTGAACTTGCGTAGAGTGTGTACACTGCGTTGGCCAACTCAGCTTGACACTTTAGGCTTGTTTAATCCGAATGACTCGTATATATTCAATTAATAAAACAGGTTAGTAGATCAAATTGTTTGAAATAGTGTCATATACAACTCATACATTTGACTAGTACACTAAGTGGGTCGAGTTCAGGCTTATAGTAAAATGAGACATCACTGACTTAATATCATTTGACTCACTAACTCAATTGCCACCCTACTTATTCATCAGATCATAATATCTTTATTTAAACAGATCTGAATTGTGGTTCATCTGGCTTACATAAACTCTCTATACATCAAAGATAGCTCTTGATTGAATCGACTGGACAAGTTTCATTTTCAGAACATTGGTGACAAGGGAGAGGGGGGACCAAACCTTGGCCTTGCACTTGAAGCTGCCCTAAGCTGTGTGACTTGTGAAGCATTGCTTGGCTTTTAGGGAAAGCAAAGAGTAATCAATTGAATGAGGAACCATGGCCTATAAATCTTATCCACAATCCAGTTTTTCTTTTTGACTTGCTTTTTTCCATTGTGGTTTCAGGAATCCTCCAACCCTACAACACTTCAACTTCACCATTAATCATTTCAATTCTTTTCACCACTAGCTCTATAATTTTTCAAATTCCCTAAATATTTTTCCTTTCACATATACAAATTTTCCATCAACAATGTCCATGTTTTATGCACACAAGGAAAATATATAGCTTTCATATCTCATATGCAATAGTGAAGTTTACCAACCTAATTAGACAGTCATATAAAGGGCTTAGTGACTATGTCTCCATCAGACAAAGGTGTTGATTCCATCCATGACCCACTTCACGTGGAATGGAATCTACATGTTCCCCTCCCATCAAAATCATTCCATGGCAAGCTAAAAGATAAGAAACAATCACATTGCAACTCACACTTTGTCCGGATTCTAGCTAGTTCATCCCCACCGAGATCCCATATATCTATTCCGACATCGGAATATGAAAGAAAGAAAGAAAGAAAGAAAGAATATTGAGTTGTGGAGGCTTTAGTTTTACCTACGGTGAAACTAAAGCCTCAACGACACGTTTCCGGGTCAGGCATGTCGTGTCAACGTAAGGAAAAGTACAAAAGTCAGATGGAATCTAAAGCTAAAACCCATGGAAAGATTGGATCGAGGACATATGCCGTTTATATCATATTGCTAGTTTACATCATGCATCAGGTGCCTATTGAATCACTGCCCATTATCTAGAGAGGGATTTTGGACTAGACTGACAAAAGTTTCTAAAGAAAGGTAGCAGGATATGATAGTATTAAATACCTAATTGTTAAGCATCTTGGAGTTGGATGTGTCATAATCTGCCAAGGTGATAAAATTATTACTGCAAATCAACAACACAGTTTTTAAAAGCTTTAATATTTTTAACAGTTTGTTTTGGTCTGATCTCCCCTTTAGTAGACTAAGTTTTTTAAAAAGAGGTCAGAGCTGATAATTGTTTACTGTCCAGTGTTCATTCAGTATTTTTTGGTATGTTTCAATTTACAAGATAGAGTAGTTTTGGTTTATTTCTTACAGAGGAGGCTCCTTCACTATAGGTTGGAGGATGGAAAAATGAATCCATGGATGGATTTGTTTTTCATCCTTCGAGTACCTGGTAAACGTCTGATAGTACCTCGACTCCCATGCCAATCCGTTCCTCCATCGTCTGCTCCCTGTAGTAAACAAAGCATTACGATAGTTGGACCTACACAAAAGGCTTACATTGGCTTAAGAATTTTTAAATCAGATATCGCAGTTTAAATACTGATCTATCATATTTTGCTAGGTTTGAGTAAAAATAAAAGCAAATTGACTCAGGATCATATGGGGTTTGGTAAATAAGTATTTATTCATGTTTGGGTAATAGCAAAAAAAATGGACACCCATACAAACACACACACATATAGAGAGAGAGAAATGGCTTATCAGCTTAGAAAGGCTACACTCTAATGGACTAGAGACTATCATCTCCAAGCATTGTTCAGGTTCAGTATACATTACTGAGTGATGTTCAAAGTGTCCATACTGTTTTTCACTTGATGAAGCATTTTCTAAGGTTGAGTGTAAGAGTTATGTGTACAGTTCATCAAGGAATTCTCAGGCAGATAATTGTCGATAGAATTCATATTGGTGTAGCAGGAAATTTGGGTTTGCAGGTCATAGTAGCATCTATTCCGCAAACCAAATGCACCAACACGCATCGACAAAAGGGAATGTAAATAAAGTTATCTTCTACAATGGTAAACAACATGGAATGTAGATTCAACTTACTAAACAGAACCATACAAAATTCCTCTCCAAATCAGTTTGCAACTCTATGCAAGCATAATTCATAGCAGGCAATGAGCAGGTCAAAAAATGATAATCAATCCTTTTCAAGATGCAGTAACAAAGAGTCAGAATCAAAACTTGCTATTCTAAGTGTGATCCCTTGTTCACAAAGTTGCATGAACAAATGTTTGGCGGATGCGCATGTTGCAGATAATTATGCTGGTCTATGGCAAGCAGAAAAAAAAAACTGCCAGCTGATGATTGCCATCACCAATGAAGAACTCAATTCAAAAGCTTTGAAAGTTGCCACCCCAGAGCTCTTCTTAGATAGCTGCAAAGCCCACAAAGAGTATTTCAATGTGTCTGTCCAATAAAATTAAGTTGTTTTCAAGTCAAAAACACTGATTTAAACAAATTTCAACCACTAATATTACAACAAGCAACTTGTTCCCAAAGTTAAACTCTAGATTAAATTAAGTAGGGTTGTAAATGAACCGAGTCAAGCTTGATATTGTCAAACTGTTCACAAGTTTTCTTTATAAATATTAATAAACCAAGCTCACTAGAGTTGTACACGTGGTCTCATATTCATACTATGATTCTTTGTGAGTAGTACACGTGGAGACCATTCAACAAGATCGTTGCCATTGGTTAATAACCATACCACTTCTAAATGCATTCCATTGTACCATATGAAGCAAAGTTCATATCCTATTTATACAATGGAAAAGCAACTGCAGTTGCATTAGGATGAAACACAGTGCATACATATTGCAATCGTCATGTATATCTAATTAAATAAATTAAAAATAAAAAATGATTTATTTAACTTACTTTAAATTTAAAGCATCATGTCAAACCTTAGTTGTTCCTTGACCTTGAACCAAAGCTGAGATAAGATAACCCTGATTGGCATCATATGGAAAACAAACTAAACTTGGCTCATCTCCTATTAATACTTAAAATCAACGCAAAAAAATCTGATTGGTATCATATCATTTAGATAAACTTGCAAACGGCGCTATTGCCTCCTTTCTATGAGACTATTAAGGTAGACATAATGACCATATCCTTAGTTACCATGCCAATCAATTTTTAACATTCAAGTACGTAGCAAAACTCAATCCACTCAAACAACATAGACAAGTTGAGTATTTTTCTTTCCCCTAATTAATCACTTTAATGCAGTTGTTTGAAAGTAAAAGTTTGAAATGCCACCCTCTACCCTCACACATAAGATCAGCAATAACCAAGAATAACAATGAGAAACTGTATCCACTCAATACCTCCAGTTATTCGTACTTCCTTCTGACGCTGGACAACGATAAGGAGTTTCCATGACTTAGCAGACCTATTAGCGCAACAACTAGACGGAAAAACGAAAGATTGGTACCTACAGAAGGACTCCCGGATGAGGAATCAGCGCTGGGAGGAAACGCAGTGGAACCTTCGAAGGAGCAGAGGATTTCGCAGCTGAAGACCGATCCATGACCGGAATCAGTGCACGCTGAAGCGAGAGGAGAAGAGAAGGAGAACGATCGCTTGGGTCGAACTCGGCGATCGACTAGGGATTCGGAGTGATTCCAGCTCGACCAGTCCAACTCGGCCGTTAGGCCCGAACCGCCTCTGGTTCCACTGTTAGACCAATTTGGCTTGTTCAGTATATTTTTCACCTTAAAAATAATTTTTTAGAAATTTAATTAAAATTATAATATATAAAATATTATTAATTATAATAATTTCGTACTACAATTTGAATTAAATTTAAACAACTAAATTAATAAAATAATATTTTGATTTAACAGTAATTTTGATTAAATTAAATCAATTTACTTTTAACACAATATAAAAATTATGATCATATCCGTTATACATTATCATAGTTATAGTCAATAATAGTTGTTATAATAATATTAAAATAAAAAATATGATCTATCTTATTTTGATATTTTTTTAAAACATATTTTTATAAAAATAATAATGGGCATATTTTAAATTTGTACTCTTATATTTTTAAATTTGTTAATATTAAATTTATTTAATTAAAAATAGTGTGCCCATATGCATATATAACAAAATATGTCCCCGAGATAATGGTGCAACGGAAGGGCATTAACCCGCGGTTCGATCCCCAGATATGACGTATTTGCAAGAATTTTCTTCCAAATGGGGAACGCAATGTATATATAACAAAATTTTCATGGGTCGGTGGGTGGGTCGGTGGGAAATTTCCATGGATCGGACCGGCCACTCCAGGGATTGAGTCCATGATGAGATTTATCAATTTTTTTCAACAAAATATATTATGGAGACATTAATGATGAATATGAAATCTCGATAAAGTTAAATTTCGTCTTTAAAATCACGACAAGTGAGAACATAACTGAAAATGAAATCTAACGTTCAATTTATTCAGGCGGCTTGTCTAAATAATCTACTTGTTGGACCAAAGAAAGATTTTCAAAGCTCTAAAAGTCAAAAGGATTGGCAAAGTCAAAGCAAGTAGATTTAAAGATAAGTAAAAGTCGTCTCAATGAATTGAGATACAAAGTAAATAATAAACAAATAGTTTTATGGTGAGAAAGAAACTAGCGTGCTATGATGATCTATTTATTCTAAGGTGCGGATTGAAGGAAGGAAAAAAATTAAAGCAATGAAAGGAAAAGGAAAGAAAAGGAGGGGAAGAGAAAAAAAATCTTTGGAAAAGTAAGAGGAAAAGAAAATTGAAGAAAACGGTCGGCGGCGGACGGACAGAGTCGTCCGCGGCTTGCAGTGCGCCTCGCGCAGCTCACACAGAGAAAATTTTATTCAATTTTATAATAAGTAATCCATCCCTTAACCCTTCTAATGAAATAACGTGAGAAAACTTTATTCGATTTTTAAATTCATCCTCCCAAGTAAACAAAGCATAAGTAGATAATATAACAACAACTAATACTTAAATTTCTTTCCTTTGATAAACCTTGTTCTTTACCAAACTAATATGTAAGGATAGGCATGTGAGACTATGGTGTCTTGGATTTTAGTCGGATTCGAATAGTTATAATCGGATATCCAACATATTGAGTAAGAAAAAAAATATTGAATCACTATCCAACATGGTCGAGTACCCGAGTAATATCGAGTACTATTGAGTAATTCCTTTTTCAAAAAAATAATAAAATATTAATCAAATAAATAAGAAAACTTTATATCCCTAATAATAGTTAAATAAAAAAATATTTTTGAATGGCGAAATAAGTAGAAAGAGATTAAATCATCAAATTTATATTTGATTATATTTATTTTGTTAATCCAACATCTAAAATTTATACAACTTTATAAGTTGATAATATAAATAATAATAACAAAAAGACAAATAAAAATGTGAACGTGTATTTTCCTTTGATTATAAAGAAAAATATTTTTCTATGATGATAAAGAAAATACATGTATACTTTTGAAAATTATTCACATTGTCGTTGATGAATAATATTTATTTCTTATGAAATAAGAAAAATAGTATTACGAATAAATTAAGTTTAATTTGTTAGTATCGATAGAATCAAAATATCTTCACAATGGTATAATATTGTCCACTTTGGGCCTAAGCCCTTATGACTTTGTTCTTGGGCTCTCTCCAAAAGGCCTCATACCAATGGAGATACTTTCCATCCTTTTTAATTCCATGATCTTTTCCATGCATTTTAGATGTGAGACTATGTTTGCATCCTTATAATCCAACAATCCCCCCTCAAATAAAAGACCACAGGCCCCCTCAACGTCGTTTTTGATATCTGAATCCTCGACCCACCAGAACTTTTTGCCCCTCGGTCTACCCGACCTACTAGGACTTCCCACCTAATCGTAGCTAGGACTTTTTGTCCCTCGGTCCACCCGACCTATTAGGACTTCTCACCTAGTCGCAACTAGGATTTTTTGCCCCTCGGTCCACCCGACCTATTAGGACTTCTCACCTGGTGTTTGGTTCTCTTGATTCAAACACGGGAGCACCCACTTCCTTTCTTTAAGGTTCAAACTACATGGTTAGATCTGGATCATGGCTCATCCGGCGGTTAGTCCGGTGAAGAACGGTCTCGCTCTGATACCATTTGTTAGTACCGATGAAATCAAAATATCTCCACAATGGTATGATATTGTCCACTTTGGACCTAAGCCCTCATAGCTTTGTTCTTGGGTTCTCCCCAAAAGACTTTATACCAATGGAGATACTTTTCATCCTTTTTAACTTCATGATCTTTTCCATGTACTTTAGATATGAGACTATATTTACACCCTTCCAATCCAACATAATTCATATATTATAACGGATGAGTACCTGATTAAATTTCGGAATTTTATATGTCCCGATCCAAGAACAACAAATTTAGATTCAGATAATATTCAAATCTGATTTTTTAAAATAATTATCTGATCGGATAATACCTGGGTTTTTGGATACCAAGCGAATTTCCACCCCTACTAATAATGACAAGCTCAAGAGCTTACTTAAGATTACTTTTCTCTCCTTTTAAGTAAACAAAATAAAGAAAGTTCTCTCCTTTTCTTTTAATTTCTTTTCCTATTTCCTATTTCCTCCCCTTATACTCCTAATTTTTTTCTTTACTTCGTCGATTCAAAGTAAGTTGTAATTGTTATAATAATAATGTTAAAATAAAATATTTTAAAATAAAAAATAGGTTAGAACGTTATTTTGATATTTTTTGAAAAAGAAAAAAATGCTCTTTTGACCAAAATGATAATAAAAAAAATCCTTTTAGTTGTTGTCATTTTTTTTATCATTTTTCAAATATTTTTAAAAAATAAATTAATTATCCATAATAATTTTGTTGGGTAAGTGTCATGTCCATATCAATTTAAACTATATTGTCTAATGGCGAGAGGACTCCAGTGGTTGAGATATATTTATGGATTAAGCTAAATGATTATTCACAAAGGGAATGTGATTGGCAATCAATTTCCTATCATTCATTATTTGCCTTCTTTTTATCATAAATCATTTTATTTTTCTTGATTAATTGTCAATTTTTAAAGATTAGCTTATCGAATTCGTATTGTTAGGTGACCGGTCATCTATCATGAGTCATGACTATGTTAAAATCAATTTTCAAGTACTTCTTGTGATGACACGTAACCCTAATTTTTTAATATTTTAGTGGATAAGTATTTGGTATAGGCATCGTAATCCTTTGATAATGATTTATCTTTGTTCGAATTATGAGAGTATGTAGTTAGACACTAGAGAAGGGTGAATAATGTTTTTCTATTCTACGAGTTACAATTCTTTTAAAGTAAACAGATGAAAATGCAACAATTGATTTGAGAGCATTTATCTTGTTCAAAATGTGTCATAATCTTATATCGGCCACTCCATTGGAAGTGATGAATCGACATGTTACATCGCTCTTAATCAATCATTAGCTTCTTCACTCCCTCCATCTCTACCTCCCTTAATTGCACAATTTAAAAATCCTATATTTTTATAAATAATAATAATTATAAATAATGGGGATATTCTCAACATTGTCCTATTAAAAGTGTTCAATTAATTGCTCAAAATCATGTAAAAAGGGACAACTCTAAAGCTTGGAGTACTCTTATTCCTTATTCCTTTTATTATTCCAAAAATAATATGCATTGCGCAATATAATTTGTTAGAAACGCCCCTTAATTTTAATTCTTTTAGGAAATGTACCTCTACATTTTTTAAAATCAAAATACCTTAGATTTTCACCTCAAATATTTCACTTTGATATATAAAAATTTTAGCATTTTATTTTCAAAAACACCCTTGAAGTCTTCAAATTAGCAAATATCCCTCATATAGCATGCCTTCTAGTGTACCGTGTCCATGATTGAGTGTATGTCAGGACATTCGGAAGTGATTCGAACACCTCACATATTCAGTCGTGGATTAGTGTCACACATAGGAAATTGTGTAAGATATTAGTTATATATATATATATAAGAATATGATATGATGCACGTCTTCCTATGCACGCAACATCCGTGACTGAGTGAGCGTCGAGATGAGTCAGGGCAAGCTCGAAAGTGATCCGAAAGCCCCATACACTCAGTCGATCTTGTAAAGCATAACACGCATCAAAGGACTCATCAGGTGTTACCTGACAAAGTCCCTCCGATGTCTAAATTATCATGGAGTCCTAAAAGAGTATAATAGAAAGACGAAATTGAAGTAAAGAATGGAGTAAAAGTAGATGAGATTAGATTATACCCCCTCCTCTTCCTTTTATCTTATATAGGGAGAGAAGCTTGAGGGATGCACCTTATGTAGATTGGAGAGAAATTCAAGAGATATGTTTCTTTAGAGGGTATCCTTTAACTACTGTGTCCCTTCGTATCAGCAACCACCATGTCTCTTCATGTTGATAACTGTTGTATCCCTTTGCATGCTAGGAGGCCGGGAGGTCAGAAAGTTGACAAGTTGGATTGGAGTGCTCGGGAGGTCGGGAAGTTGGGAGATTGACAAATCGAAAAGTCGAGAGATCGATAGATCAAATCAAAGTGTTCAATAAGTTTGATCAACTCTGCTGGTCAAATCTACTGAGTCGGTCGGAGATTAACGACACATTAGGTGGAGTCTATATTAATCAAATTTTAGATTATGCCACGTGGCTCCTATGTCCACCAGTCCTGCCACATGCCTCTATCATCTCCACGGCAGCAATATATATCGCACTTCTCTTTTAATCATCATAACAAAAAAAAATGATAATCTCAATTAGTCGCATTGACTCAATTCCTGGGATGATCGGTTCGGTCCCACAGAAATTTCCCACCGGCCACCAGGAAATCGGGAAGTGCACGCAGCGGCCAACCCAGATGCCCAGTATCCTTTGATTGCGATCTCCATTTGAAGGAAAATTCCTATAAATACGCCATAATTGAGGATTGAATCGTAAATGCCTCAGTGACAACCTGGATGTCCTCCTACCTTTAATCATCAGAACAAGGTTGCTTTGGATGTGAACATCTACCGCATCACTGCCTCTTCCCACCTCCTTCATTTAATTTCATTTCAATCCCCATCTCTTCCCATACGATCGATTATATCATCTCAACCGAATTATTTTAATTTAATGACAATTTATTGTTTTCCATTTTTTTAAAAAAATGCATTAAGAATAGTTTACTAATGTCACGAAATTTGTTGCTTCAGTGATAGAGACTTTTATTTTAGATAAAAATTATACTAGTCGTTGTACATAAAATATAATGAATATTATCGATCGTGATCGTATCGGATCACTGGATGATGGATTTTATTTTTTACATAAAAATATTATAATCCATTCAATGCTATATAAATTTTTTAGCAACTATCAAAATAAATTAAAAAATATTAAAAAAAAATCCTTACAAACGTCTACCAACGTAAGTTTTTAAAACTTACTTTCATTTCATTTTATATTTCTACGAGGGACTAGGAGGTTCAATCATTAGTCTAGATATCCACGTCAACCTGATCAATAGGTCGCAATCAAATAAAGCAAAAAGCGACATAGAACTAGAAGAAGAAATAAAAGGCCTATATCTAGAAAGAAGAGTGCTCTATAATTAGAAATTTCACCGTTTTAGATTCAAAAGGTAACTCGGGATATGCTTACGATAGCTCGGGGCCTAAGGTTTTTTTTTATCTTAGATTTGTGCGATATAACTGTGTATCGTATCGTTATCTTCCGATAACTGTTACGATATCTTAATTCTCGTCTTCTAAAGCCCACGTGTTAACCAATTATACGGGTCAATCCTTCAAACAGCGGTCAACCAGTAGAATCCCAACACGTCACCCTATACTAGTCGCTACGCTAACCTGTTCCGGTGAAAACAGGAGAGAGACCTGAATGATTCCGGCGCCACGATATCTGGATTGGTCAACCTTCGCCTACTTGCCAGGTGGATTTCGTGAAGAAGAGAAAAAAGGTGTTTCTTACCACGATGGAGACATCCGATCCGAGTGCGAGCCGCAGCTGCAGATACGTCCGCGTGGCACGGCCGGCCAACAACAACCGGTTCTTCTCCACGCCGCGTCCGAATGCGTTCCGTGCAATGGAAGCTACTTCCCTCCACGTGGCACCGCCATGCGTTTCTTCTCCGCTTATTAATACGACCGTTTGTTTCCTCTTTCGGCTTTGGAAACTTTTGCCTTTCTTCTTCCTTCGTCCCCAAGATTATTCCGACACCGATCTTTTTGAAGCCGTTCGCCGAATCGACCATGAGAGATCCAAAGGGCGAGAAATCGCATAGATCGAAGCTTTCCGATCTCTTCGACGCCGACTCCATGGTCCACTCCGAGGACGAGTTCCCATCCGGCAGCGGCATTGCTCCTTCCTCCGCCGCCGCCAGCCCCGGCTACTTCTCCGACCGGAATATCTCTGGAGGCTCCGCCTCCCCTCTGGGTTTCTCTCCCTGGACCCCTCTCAACGCCGTCTCCCCGTTCGTCAAGTCGCCGTGGGCTCACCTCCCCCTCCTCGCCGACCCCTCCGCTGACCCCACCGACACCGGGCTCGTTGGCACCCTTGTCCGCAAGGAAGGTCACGTGTACTCCCTCGCTGCCACCGGCGAGCTTCTCTACACCGGATCCGAGAGTCGCAACATCCGCGTGTGGAGGGGCCAAAGGGAGTTGTCCGGGTTTAAGTCCAGCAGCGGTCTTGTTAAGGCCATTGTCATCGCCGGCGACAGGATTTTTACTGGTCACCAGGACGGTAAGATTCGTGTGTGGCGGACGTCCGCTAAGAACCCCTATTCGCATAAGCGAGTCGGGACGCTCCCCAGATTCAAGGACTTCTTGAGGAGTTCTTTTAACCCGTCGAACTACGTCGAGGTGCGGCGCCACCGGAGAACCCTGTGGCTCCGCCACTTCGATGCGGTGTCCTGCCTCAGCCTCGACGAGGAGGCCGGCATCGTTTATTCCGGATCGTGGGATAGGACCGTTAAGGCGTGGAGGATATCGGATTTCAAGTGCTTGGAATCCATCAAGGCGCACGACGACGCCATCAACGCGGTGGCGACTGGGTTCGGTGGGCTGGTGTTCACGGGCTCGGCCGACGGGACGGCGAAGGTGTGGCGGAGGGAGTCGGCCGGGCGTGGAGGAGGGGCCACCAGGCACGTGCTGGTGCAGGTGCTGCGGCGGCAGGAGAGCGCCGTGACGGCGTTGGTGGTGGCGGAGGCGGCCGGGGTGGTGTACTGTGGGTCGTCGGACGGCGCTGTGAACTACTGGTGGTGGGAGGGGTGGCGGAGGCAGCTGGCGCACGGGGGGAAGCTCCGGGGGCATCGGATGGCGGTGTTGTGCTTGGCGGCGAAGAGGAGGCTGGTCGTCAGCGGATCGGCCGACAAGACACTGTGCGTGTGGCGGAGGGAGAAGGGCAGAGCCGGCGGCGCCGGGGGCACACGAAGCTAGCGGTGCTAACGGGGCACGAGGGTCCGGTCAAGTGCCTAGCGATGGAGGTGGAGGAGGACGGCCCGGTCGCTTCGCCGCTGGGGCCGCGCTATGTCGTGTACAGCGGGAGCTTGGACAAGTCGGTGAAGGTGTGGCGGGTGTTTGAGTGGGAGGTATCAAAGGGGGCAACGCCGGCGGAATCGTGGAGGGAGATGGAGGCCTGCGACGGGGAGCGGCCGCCAACAATTCTCCGTTTCCAGGGAGAGCGGGGACGGAAATGACACTGCGGAGGAGCGACGGCGACGGCGGCGCGGCTGTGAGGCCGGTGCCAGCTCGTGAGCGGGCTACTGCATGATATTGTACATACCATTTAAGTTTATTATTATTATTTTCCTGAATTTGTGAAGTAATTTCATCTAAATTGTAATTATAAAGGGCAATTTCCAGTAATTAGTTTTCCAAAATCACTGAATTTTTTATTAATTCTTTAGGCATATATCTTCTCTTTTTATATATATATATATATATATATATATATATATATGATTAACATATTGTATGAGTATTATAATATCCCTCCATATTAATTATACTACTATTTGGGTGTTGTAATGCTCATATATTAACATTTGGTGCTTTTATAGAACAAATTAAAAGTAAATATTTTATAATTTTAAAGAATTCAAGACTTGCATTTATGGCTTGATTACTTTCTAAAATAATATTTTTAAGCACTAAAATTATAATTTGAAATAAACTAAAATTTACATTGCATAAATATTTTCCATTTACATCATTTTATGATAATATTAAGTACTTAGTGTTAGCCTGTTAGGAGAGATCACCTTCATTACAAATAATTTTTTTTCCTTGACCGGAATATAAGGTAATTTTTTCAATTATGTTAATAGAAATTATTAAATTAGAGTATGTACAATAGAAAAATATAAATATAAAAATTATTTTACTAACTTAGGAAAACGGCAATAGTTGAAGTTTCCAGTTTTTGAAAACGTCAAAGACCTACAGTGTCGAAGACCTAAAGTTAAATAGCCTTAACTTTAATTTAGGAGGGGTTAATTAAATAAACCTAATGTGGATGCGGTTTGATCAATTAAATCCTAATTCATTTAGGATTAGGAGGTTTAGTGGGTTTAATTGACTAGTGGATGAATTAATAGCTTAACGGTTTAAACCCAAACCCATTAAGGAATCAATAAAAGCTACCGTAACCTAAATATTCGCCCGATTCTCGCAGCCAGCCTCCCCTGTTTCGCCGACATCATCTCTGCTTCCTCTTCTCCTCTTCCTCATCTTCTGCCACCGCCGCCCACACTTGCTGACGCCGTCCTCTCTTCTCTTCTTCCCTTCCTTGCTTTTCCTCCACCCCACGGCTGTCACCGCTCCTTTGGTTGCCGCCGCGGGACACCGACGCCCCAAGTTGGCGGAGGAGTTCGGAGACGCTCGCCGGCGTGGTCGGGGAGGTGCGCACTTGCCTCGTCGTCCCCTCCTCGTCACCACGGTAAGAGGACGATAAGGTTACTGCGAGGTTGAAGTTTCCACGGATGGAACTTAGGGCATCCGTATTAATTTGAATGTTAATATACGTCGTATTCTCAAAAAGTATAAGATTCACATGTCACATCCATCATCACAATCATAGTATACTTGATCTAAGATCCATCAAATATATTTTCCTCGACTACTCACCATTCCAAAAAGGCTACAAAATACTACTCACCTGTCATCAAGAAAACCTACAACACTATGAATGCTACTTTCATTGAATAACCATACTATTTCAGTTTTGATATTCAGAGGGAGAATCTGAGTGAATATCATCATCCATCACACTATTTTGGATCAAACCCTAATATCATTCACCCTCTATCCAGTCTCCTTGTGTCACATCTTATTCCTTCACTTGCATCACCTCCTTCCATAGTGAAGCATATTCGTATATACAGAAGATGAAAGACACATTCAACACCAGTTCAAGAGTCAAAACCAGATCCAACTGCCATAAACATTCACTCAGGTATGATACTCAACCATGAATCTACTTCACTTGTGGATGATAACCTTGATATTCCAATTACTTTAAGGAAGGGAGTTAGAACTTGTATGATGCATCCCATCTTCAACTTTATTTCTTATAAAGGACTATCTCCAAATTATCGGGCGTGTGTCGCCACCTTTGATACTATTTAGGTTCCAACCACCATTGATAAAGCTCTCAAACATCCTGAATGGACAAAAACTATTGATGAAGAAGTAAAAGCCCTACAAAAGAATAGTACATGGTATGCTTGTGAACTACCAAAGGGAAAGAAAACAATTGGGTGCAAATGGATTTTTAAAGTCAAACACAAAGCTAATGGTACAGTTGAAAGACTAAAATCACATCTTGTAGCCAAGGGATTCTCACAATCCTATGACATCGATTACCAAAAACCTTTGCTCTAGTGACCAAGCTCAACACTATCAGAATTTTATTCTCTCTAGCTGCAAATAAGGATTGACATTTACACAAATTGCAAATTTAAATGGTGACTTGTAAGAAGAAATTTACATGGAAATTCCCCTTGCCTGGGCACCCATAACAACAAGGTATACAAGCTTCACAAGTCATTATATGGTCTTAAGTAATCTCCTAGGGTATGGTTTGACAAGCTTGCTACTTCTGTGACAAAGCATAGATACACTCAATGTCAAACAGATTACACCTTATTTGTGAAAATCTCTCATGAAAGGTAGATCATCATTCTTATTGTCTATGTTAATGATATCATCATCATTGATGACAATGAGAAAGAAATCATAAATCTAAATGGGATTCCTCACTTAGTAATTTGATATAATCTTGGGAATCCAAAATTCTTTCTTGGCATGAAATTGACTTAATCTAAACACCGAATATTTCTATCACAATGGAAATACACGTTGGATCTACTAAAAGAAATAAACATGCTTGGGTGCAAGTTTGTGGACACTTCGATGGATCCCTCCAACAAAATTGGCTCTGGAAAGGATTATGCACTAGTAGATAGGGGGAGATATTAACGATTTATAGGATGCCTCATCTATCTATCCCACACACGACCCGATATTAAATTTCTCGTCAGTGTGATAAGTCAATTTATGAATAATCCTACAGAAGAACACATGAACTTTGTCTGCAGAATCTTAAGATACCTCAAGAGTACCTCAAGCAAAAGGTTATTATTTCAAATTCGAAAGAACAAAGATTGAGGTATACATGTGTACTCAAATGCAGACTGGATTGAGGATCTTACAGATAGGCGATTGACTTCAGACTATTGTACATATGTTTGGGGTAATTTGGTAACATGGAGAAGGACAAAATAATCTATGGTTGCAAGAAGTAATGTTGAAGCGGAATTTAAAGGTCTTGCACTCGAAATTTGTGAAGAAATATGGATTCACAGAATCCTAAAAGAACTCGGAATAATCACAGATAAAGTTGTTAAACTACAATGTGATAGTTTAGCAGTTATCAACATTGCAAAGAATCCTGTTCACCATTATAGACTGAAACACATAGAAATTGACAGATACTTTATTTCAGAAAATCTGGCAAAAGGATATGTAGAACTCTCGTATATTCATTTATGATATCAAATCACAGAGGTACTTACAAAGGCTCTCTCAAGGATCAACTTCGAAGAACTATGTGACAAGTTGAGCATGCACAATATGTACAATCTAACTTGAGGGGAGTGTTGTAAAATATATTATAAATATGGATATTTTGATTTGATTAGATATTATGAGCAGATTTGAATTGATGTAGATTGGGCAGATTTTATCATGGACAGATGCAGATTTGGACAGATTTAATTTGATTGTATTTCATTCCATAAATAAGTAGGGAATAATTATATAAATAACAATGATTTTCATGTACATAATTTAATATCAAAAATTCTTCAATCTATCCGTTCTTGCTCTTTCTTAATCTCTTTCGGTAGAATTCTTCACAAGTTTTTCTTATCCAACCAGGGTGGATCCATGTAATGACTATCTTAGACTCTAGCCCAATCTTGCTTATGCTCAATTGTTCTTCTTTAATAATACAATTAAAGAAGTACAATAATCTATGTAAATTTTTTATTTAGTCCATGACAGTCTATTTTTTTTCATACCCAACGCTTAACTCACCTCTAATTTTTGGATCCGTCCTTGCATCCACCGGTCATATGAGTGGGCTCCATCAACATTCCAATCGACTCAAATTAAACAAGGATCAAGTTTAAGCTTGAGTACAAAATTCAATTTGAGCAAGCCATATACTAAGCATCCCAATTAACTTAGACAAATATCAATTGATTGATTCTTCGATTTTGCTCGACTATTTACACCTCATAATCCCTCGTAGTCCTCCAAGATCAAGTTCGTGTTTAAGCTATGATTAAGAACTTACGTTCCCCTAGCGAAGTATCTCTCAATCAAGCCTATCTAATTCAAAATTGTGAATTTAGATATTGCAATTTACACAATCTCTCACAACTCACTGTCATTTAGTTATTATAGTTTTACATCATTCAAAAAATCATCTTCGATCATATCCCAATCTCTCAGATGTACCAAATCTATGATTACTTCGCATGCAATCATTTATTATCACTACTTGCGACTTTCATTAAAAAAATTATCAAATTAGTTCTAATATCTTTTAAATGTTAACTTCACAACTCAATCATATCGAGTCACAAGCATCAAGCATGTGCATGTTACTAATTCATTGTAAATTCTACTTGTACATTAGTAGCACAAACAAAACCTAACTTAAAATTCATTATCAAAATATGTCAAAAATATGCTAATCAATCATGATTTCTCATGACATAATTGAATCTACCATTTTAATAAAAGATGGAATTTATCACTCAAGCGATCCCACACGGTCGGTCCTATGACGATCTGTGAAGAGGTAAATCAGGAATCTACAGTTGACTATTATAGGGTGAACATTACTTTGACTTTGTCAAAATTTGACTCTTGTCCACTTCAACAAGTCTGTCTCATAGTAACTAACTCAATCATGTCTTAAAATAACCGATCACTTACTCTATATTAATATACTCCTTGTAAAAATGAATCAAAATAATATAAAGACATGGTATATAATGTAACAATAAGATATAAAATATATAGTCAGTAAACTCCTTTCACCTCCAAAATTTTTGGAATATTATGTTTTAATCCTCCTAGTTTATAAACTAGAATCAAAATATATTTTTGATTTAGGATTTTCTCGATGATCCTATATAAAATAATATATTTTAAAGGGGTTATTTGATAAAATTTTCTTAGCCAACAGAAAAGAGTGGAGAAAGATCTCATCGGCCGAGGCGGCTACTTGGGCCGTGCCATGGCACACCGACCCCGCCCGGAGGTCCATCAGATCCACGAAGCTGGCCATGGCGCCGCGCGTCGCTGCAGCCCCTCCGGCTTCCTCCATCACCACCTCGGCCTCCCCCGTCTCCGCCCTTTTTCGGAGCCGCCATGCCGTCGGATCGCCCTCCGTCTTCGCTCCACCGGACCCTGCCCCAGCGCGAGGTTGAGGTGCCTGGCCGGCTGGCCGAGTCTAAGCCAAGGGAACCTACTCCTGTCGAACCCCCATCACTTGTCCTTTTCTTTAACTTCGTTAGCACATGTAACCATCAAAAGTATGACTGCCGAGCTAAATGAACAAGTTGCCATTACACCTCCTATACAGTGGCTCTAGGTTCTTTGCCAGTTGTAGCTGCTTTGATCTTGCTATTCTACACCCATTATAAGTTTGTTATTTCCAAAAATTGTCAGCGAGTTAGATAAAAGATTAAGGGATGCATGGAATGATCTCTTGAAGTTTGGTTGACTAGAAGCTATCCAAGGAAATAGCAGCACAGGGATGGGCTAGTTTATCTTTCTGTAGCTGTTCAGTATCTGGTTTATTTACACTAAATGCCCTACTCGTTATTTATGTGAAAATTGCTGCTTTGCAGGCTCTTGCCAATGGAAAACCCACTGTCGTGGAGTTTTATGCAGATTGGTGTGAAGTTTGTCGAGAGTTAGCTCCTCAGATCTTTCAAGTAGAGCAGCAGTACAGGTTCTTTCTTGACATCTACATTCAGTGCTGCTATAGAATTTCTAATGAGGCAACCTCTAGACTATTTGTTAATCTAGTTGAATCAGTTACTGTTGGATTCATAATGGGTAAATAAAACCAAATAAAAGTTTACCTATCCTAATTAAAACATCTAATCGATTTAAATATTACTAGGGATTGGCTTTACATTATATCCTAGTCAAAGAGTCAAGTGTCAGAGTGTTTGAGTAAGAGCATCAAGTGTCAAAATATTGTAGGTATCTTTTTCTACAAAAGGTGGAATCCGCCACCCCAGAGGCCCCACACGGTCGGTCCCACGACCATCGATGATGAGATAAATCGAGAAATTGCAGTTGGTCACGACGGAGGAGGGTATTGCTCAGTTTCGCTGAGATTTGAACCTTTGTCCTCTTCTACAAGTCTGCTATGTCGTAACTAACTCAGCCTATGTACATAGGTACAAAGTGGTTAGGTGAAGATTGATCAGAGATTGAGGAACATTCCGCATCCTTAGTAATAAATGTAGTGAAGTAATAAATGTCCATTATATATTTTCTTATTGTTTTTTTGAGGTTTATTGTGAATGTATTCCTCAAGGCAAATATATAAATTATTTCCTCCGGATGCTTCCAAAAATTCCAAAATCATGTCATAGAAATGGAAGCATCCTATTTGCTGAATTGATCCTGTTTATTCTTAGCAACTTACTGACAACTGCTAATTATGATATTCAAACAGAAATTCAACAAAGTAGCTGCATTGTATCAAGTTTAGAAGATAGTCGACACTTTGATTTTGTTTCTTTGTGTTAAGGAAAATGTGGCTAGAACTTTTATTTTATAACTATCTTCTATTCTGCTTTAATGAAATCATAACAGGGTACTTTTCTTCCAGAGACCAAGTAAATTTTGTCATGTTAAAACTTGGCAACACAAAGTGGGAGCAAGAGCTCGACGAGTTCGGAGTGGAAGGCATCCCCATTTTGCTTTCTTGGACAAGATGGCAACGAGGAGGGAAGTGTTGTAGGCAGGCTTCCAAAGCAATATTTTCTTGAAAATGTTCTTCCGCTTGCTAACGGTGAGCCAACGATACCCCATGCCTGAATTGTGGGCCAGTTTTCTAATGCCGAAGCCAGAAAGGTGCATCAAGTTGTTGATCCCAGAAGCCATGGTTAAGTACAAGTTTCCAACAAGTATGGTAAGCACCAAACTGAAGTGTCACAATAGACAAGTATGTTCTTTATTTGTCTATACATTTATGTAATACTGAACATTGTCCTACAATTATCTAATTTTGTTTGCAGGAGTTATGGATAATTCTTTCCAGTTGGTGCTGAAACTCCAAACCACATCATTCGATCTGCAGTCATTATTTCTTGGCTTATGGTGCTGAGTGGCTACTAATTCAGAAAGGTTTGCTTTATAATAAGTGCAAATTAGGTTTTGTTTTGTAATATTTATTCATTTTGGTCAACTGAGTGACTGATTACCTTTAGATAATACTGTAGGATTTGTGACTTAAAAGATATTCACGACCATACATATCGGATCTAGTTGTCCTCAGTGAGTCTCTGCTACAAATTTACACCCTTATGAGTGATCATAAATGCTTACAATGTCAACAGTTGTAGCCACATGATCGATGAATTATTTTTGATAGGTCAATTTATTAGTGTCTTATTCGATTGGTTCATCATGAAACACGATATTAAGACCACGTGATTTTATTTTTTGTATCACACACTGAGGTCCCAAACAAGTACCACTCAGCTAGCAAAGAAGGGTACCCCAAAACTATTTTTATATGTTTTATATTTCTTTTCCAAAGTTGGCTGATTCAATTTTGTAACCTGATTTTTTTTAAAGGAGTTAAGCTAAATCTACATTTAGGTGGTAAATGAGCTGAGTCGAATCAAATTTTGTATTATTTATTTGAATAAATCAGGGAAAAGAAAAAAAAGAAAATTGAAATTAATTTATATGATTTATTTATTGTTTTTAACTCATGTAAGTATTATTTACATCTTTGGTCTGCCGACACTCTCATCAGGTCCCTTCCTTGCAATTGCCAACTTGGGTAATGATGTGATTTTAAAATATAATTAAGGATTGGACCAAAGTGCCATAACCATTCACTTGAATGGTCCCATCATTAATACTAGAAACCATATCATAATTATTATTATTCACAAGTTGACAAATGATGGTGGATTTTGGATGGTTGAAAGTTCACACTTAATGATAGCAAACTAAATAGAAAAATAATAATTTTTTAGACTTAATAATAAATAGATACGTTTGGTGTTGTTTGTTAATGTGAAAGTGATATTAAAGAGTTATTTTGTTTTAAAATACTTTTAAAATTCAATAATAATGATTCTATATTATAGTTATGATCAAGCTAAGTCATTTTTTGTATCATATAAAAACCTAATTAAGTTCGCATTTTATCTTCACATGTTCTTTTCTCCAATTTGCATTAATTAATGGTTGAAGGAAAGTGTTAAAATGATACTTGTTACATTGGTTAGAATCTTATCCATTAGTCAGCGCTTTTTGAAGCATGTTTTTTTTTCTCTCTTTTAAAATTTCATTTTAGAAAGACAATAATTGGAAAAAATTAAATTATTTTTAAAAAGATAATAGTAATAATCTAATTATAATAGGCATTTATTTATTTGTTTATTTTAAATGGAATTTGGGGCATGGATTAATGTATAGGCCCCACCCTTTATCTGATTATTATTGGTGGTGAACTGAAGTGGCTCGTTGGAAAAGTTCGTGCCGTCCTGCTTTTCTTTTACTTCCACGTGTCCAACGTTCCGAGGGCCCACACTCTGCTCCAATCACATCACTGTCGCACTTGCCTGTCTTCCTTAGCTTCTTCTTCTCTATCTATTTCTTCTATGAAAATCCCCTCTTTGAAGAGGGAAACCAGAGAGAGAGAGAGAGAGAGAGAGAGAGAGAGAGAGCGTCAATGGCGAAGAGCGCTTACCTGAGAACGAAGGCGGACTACTCCGCCAGTGTCGTCGAAGAGCTGATCCAGTCGGATCTGAACGAGCTCGGCGTCGCCGCCCGGAAGCTCGCCAATCACGCCATAATGCTCGGTAGCGGCTTGGGCTTCGGCACGACCTTCCTCAAGTTCCTCGCTTCCTTCGCTGCCATGTCGGTTCCCTTCGATGTCATCTATTTCCCCCCCTTTTTTTATCATCCTCGGTTTCGATTATTCGTCTAATCTATCAAAGTTCTGGTTTCTAATTTAACAGTGCACGTAGTGATCTCCGGATTTGTTTTGTTTTATGAGATATGTCTGGTTTTGCTTCGTTCAATCTTTAATTGCTAGATCTTGGAGCCACGGAGAAATTTTTCCTCTTTAATTGCGCTTGTCTTCCGTTTTTTTTTTGTTTGTTTTTTTGTCTCTTGTGCCTTATCTTTTGCCACCAGAACAAAAGTTTTGGGATTTCCTTTTTCTTTTTCAAAAAACTGAGCAAGTCACTATGACGGTTCTATGATGAGCCAACTTTAGGTTCTGGCGTTCCTTTCGCTGTAGCCTTCCTTAGGATTTCCTAGTTGGGATCTTCTAGCAAATATAAAAAATTTGATAAGCAATGCAAGGATAAGTATGACATCAAACCACCTACAAAAACAGTCTACTTATTTATTAAATTATTTTCAAACGGTTTGGTCTAGTCTATGCTATAGTATCGTCAGTCAATTTTAGTTTGATTGGTGATCTCAAATTTATTAGACTTAACATACTCATGATCAGGGGAAAACTGAATCTGACTAAGCCATAAGTCAGCAGTATCCTATATGATGGTAAATTGTGTATTCTACCTCAATTCTGAATTTTAAGTCAAAGTTTCACAATATGACTTCTAGCTCAATTAGTTATGCATTATTTAGCTTCAAAATCATACTTAGTCTTTACTAGTAAAGTTTTTCTCTACTTGCATGTCTTTCAGCTTAAATCACCTTGATTTTTGTTTCTTGCTGTGCAGATATTTGTTGATACTGGATCGCACTAATTGGAAGACAAACATGTTGACTTCGCTTTTAATTCCATATATCTTCTTGAGCCTTCCGTCGGTCATATTTTCATTTCTAAGGTGATCTAATTTCCCTTGTTTCTGTATGAATAATGGGCAAATTACTATGTTGCACATATTTTCTTCATTGTGTGTATTCCACATGGAACATACAGCAGAGAATCAGTTATAAGATATATTGACCAATAAATTCACTTATCACTTTCACTTAAATTAATAGCTTAAGGACATTTTTATTCTTGGTTAATCTTGGTTTGTTTATGCTCATGAACAAAGCTTGTGAAAGTCTATTTGAAACCCATCATGCGACAAGCTGATACATTTTGGGCAAAGCATTTGGAATTGTGGATGGCCATACAAAGTCCTTTCATCATCATCCAAGTTGTCTTTGTTTTGTATATTTTCAGTTATCAGAAGGGGATTATAACTTAATTTTGCATTGACATATGAGCTGGATAGTTACTTTTTCCTTTTAATTTTGGGATTTCATATTGGTTGTTTGTAGTTTATTTTTCTGTTATTTGTATTGCTTTATCTTTTCAATATCTCGCAGAGGGGAATTTGGGAAATGGGTTGCATTGATTGCTGTAGTTTTGCGCCTTTTCTTTCCTCGACGCTTCCCTGGTATGTATTCACTCCACTGTTCTAAATGCAACTTGCATGGTCACATCTATATTTTCACATCGTTAGTTGAGTAACTAAACATAGCATTTATGCTTACCAGTATGCCTATATACATCCATTTTTTTTTCTGAAATGCCCAATACATACATATGCTCAAGGATTGATATTCCTTCTATTGTCATTTTATAATATCACCTCTATTATCCTTCATTTTCACTCTAGCAAGTTATACTAACTATATGGTATTAGTAACTTGTTGTTATTCTTTGTTCCTTTATACTTTATTTCTTAAAGTGCAATTTTCTAGTATATTAGATCTTTGATAATGCCTAAGTCGAATGACATACTGTGGAATTCTATGTTTTAATTTATTTTCCATCAACATCTGGATAAACTAATAATTTCAGTGTCTGATGCATGGAATAAACATTAGATCGTCTTAATTTTACTTATCACCATTGCACCATCATTACTACAAGTAATTTTAATTAATACCACTAATATAGTACATAAAACAGAGTTGTTTTAGAAATTGGTGTTTGTTACTTTTTCATTCATTCCCCAAAAACCATTCTGGTCCAGTAAGCCAAATGTAACCACTGTGAACAAACAATCCAGCTATCATTCCTATTATTAATTGTTTTTCGTACCAAATGCAGCGCAACTAGGGGAAAGTTGAGACAATGCCCGGAAAAGTTTATTCATTCCACTGAATCAGTCGTAATTTTGTTTTAGTCTGGCATGATATTTTCATGAGTTCCTTGTACATATTCCAATTCTAGGAGATACTTGTGTAATCTATGCATATGGAGAGGGAAACCTTCTAGTTGTCGTCAAACATAAATCATATCTCATAGAATATTGCAAATCCATTTACTGAGTTACTAACCGAGTCTGATTCATCAGAAAATCAAGTTGGTCAGTAGAACACCAGGTCAAGTGTCTCTCACCATATGCATTGGCTCAGCAAATCAATCAGTCTCCACTCTTTCAACAAACATCGGATCGGCAGTATTTTGTCACCTAATTTTGTTGGAATTTCAAACAAGAACAGAAATGACTGTAATTTCAAGCTGCCAATGAGATCATAACAAGTAACTAGGCATACAAATTCAACAGATAATGAACAGAACCTTGAAATAGAAAAAAGAACAAAAATAGACTTGCTCATGGAATTAGACTTGTCAATTGCCCAACTTGAATGATGTTCCCATCTTACTGAAGCTACAACATGATGCTAACCAACTCGATATCATTAAGACTATGATCACTTCCTTTCATTTCTCGTTGTGCAGACTGGTTGGAGATGCCCGGCGCATTGATCCTTCTATTGGTGGTTGCTCCCGGATTCTTTGCCAACACTATAAGAGGCGGTATCGTGGGCCTCTTCATATGCCTGGCCATTGGTTGTTACCTGCTTCAGGAGCACATCCGAGCATCCGGCGGCTTCAGAAACTCATTCACCAAGAGCAGTGGCATCTCGAACAGCATAGGCATCATTCTTCTCTTCATCTACCCGGTTTGGGCCTTAATCCTCTCTATATAGACGCTCCTACTGTCATTATGATCTTTAAAGAGGGAGTTGGAGACAATTGAAGAGGTGGGTGGGTGTTCATTTGGCCATTTCATTTTCTGGTGTTGTAAGATTTCTGTTCCTTGTTTGTAAGATGATGGTTGACCTCCCTAAACTATTAGTCAAGTAGTCAAGTTCAATTTGATATGTTTGTTAGTAATAAAGTCCACTATAAATTCTCTTGTTCTTAAAGTTTTTGTTTCAGTATTTTTTTTTGCCTTGCATTGATTAATAAATCATGATTCTATAGAGAAATTAGTATCACGAATTCATTTGTTTCTATATTTTTAAATTAAAAGTACCTTTGTTTTGCTTTTCATAATTTAATTACCTTTTAAAATACCTTTGTTTTATAATTATTTTTTTACTTTTGGTATTTTTTTCATAATTTTATTAAATTACTTTTATAATTGACTATAGTTAATATAACATAAGTATAATAAATTATAATGGGCAAAAATGAAAAGGGATTTTTTAATTATTATTTTTAAAAAATATTTTTCAAAAGAAAAATGTCAAAATAATATTTTATTGAATTTTTAATTTTTAAAATAATTAAAAATTATTATACTAATTATTTACTTTTTGATTAAATTTTTTATATAAAAATATTTTATGTATAACATTTTTGATAAGTTTAATGAATTTAATTTAATATGTTATAATAATTATTTTATAGTTGCTATATGCTATAGCTGATATAATTGTTGTAGCTTTCAGGGCACATTGTTGCAAGCGACGTTTAATAATTAATGATGTTGGAGTGTCTAAGTTAAGAGCTAATTTGTTTTATAAATTTATTTGATCAGTGAAATATGAGATCGAACTATCCATCTCATAGAATTGAGCCCTAGGTAGAAAATAATTGAGCTTTAATATATATATATATATTTAAAATTAAATATTATTATTTTAAATATTTTTATATAAAATATTATTAAAGATATTTAATTTTATTAGTAAAATTTTAAAATATAATTCAATACATTGTAAAAAATTATTTTTGTGATCGAAAGTTATCACCATTAGTCATAGTAAAATTAAAAAAAATCTCTTAATAATATATTTACTTAATAAATAATTTTAATCAGCTACATAAAATTAAATTTGATAAATAAAATATTAATTAAATCTGATAATAAATTATTATAATATCGGTTAATATACCTTTTAATTTTTATTTTTTAAAGTTTTGAGTAATCAATTAACTTGGATAAAAGTCAAATTTATTTAGTTAAAAATATTTAATTTGTAGTCTTTCATGACAAATTATAAAAGAGAGAGATGGTGTAGATAATAATTTGATTACGCATTGAATTTTGGATAGCAGATTCATAATCAAAAAAGTTTTTAATGATTGTTCTAGAAGGATAACAAAGAATACTAAAAGTATAAAAATAATGACCAAAGAGATGAAAGGTGGAGTAAAAAAATAAAATTTTTTAAAAAATATTAAGGGGGTGTTTGGTTGGGGGTTATCATTGATAACCTTGGTTATCTGTTCAAGGTTATCGTTGATAACCTTGTTTGGTTCAGGTTATGATTGATTCCCAAGTAATACAACATCACCGCCACATCAGCAAATGGGTTATAACCCGGTAATGTGATTACCTTGGCAGCCTAAGGTTTTCTACGATTCCTGAGGTTAACGAAATTTTTTCCATGATTACCCTCCGATTTTAAAACTAAGTCAATTAAAAGGTACTATGAAATCTAATTAAAATCAAATTATTTAATTCAATAAATTTTAATTTAAATATTTATAAATTAATAAATAAATTTATTTTAAATTTAAAAATAAAATTAATGGATTATATTTATTAATTTAATGAATTATTTTAATAAAATAATTATTTTAATAAATTATTTTATTAAAAATATATTTTTTTTAAATTTAAAAAAATGAAATTAACAAATTATATTTATTAATTTAATAAATTATTTTATTAAAATAATTAATTTTAATGAATTATTTTATTAAAATAAAATTATCATATTATCTTTATTAATTTAATAAATTATTTTATTAAAATATTCATTTTAATAAATTATTTTATTAAAAGAAATATAAATTTATTTTAAATTTAAAAATATAAAATTAAGGAATTGTATTTATTAATTTAATGAATTATTTTATTAAAATAATTATTTTAATAAATTATTTTATTAAAAGAAATGTAAATTTATTTTGAATTTAAAAATATAAAATTAAGGAATTATATTTATTAATTTAATGAATTATTTTATTAAAATAATTATTTTAATAAATTATTTTATTAATATATAAATTTATTTTAAATTTAAAAAATAAAATTAACAAATTATATTTATTATTTTAATAAATTTTTTATTAAAATAATTATTTTTAATAAATTATTTTATTAAAATAAAATTAACAAATTATATTTATTAATTTAATGAATTATATTAAAATATAATTAAATGAAGGGTAATATAGTAAATATAAAACTGGTTATGTTTTATTCCCTCCAAATAAATAAAGTAAACCAAACAACATTAGGTTATGTTTTATGCCCCATAACCTTGGTTATGTGATTACCTGGTAATCACATAACCAAGGTTATATATCATAACTTGAACCAAATGTGTTTCTCAACTATTAAAGGAATCTATATAAAAAAATATTAATTACTAATAAATATAATATAAATATTTTTAATTTATTAGATAAATCTAACTTTAATCAATAAAAATATAAAAATTATAGATAAATTTTGATTAGAAAAATTATAAATTATCAATCAAATATTAACTCTGATAGTAAAAAAATAAAAATTATAAATCAAATTTAATTTAACTCAGAAAAAATTAAAAATTATAAATAAGTATAACTTCGACCTATAAAAAATTAAAAATTATCTTTCGCTAATAAAAATTAAAATTATCAATTAAAATAAAATTTATTTTAGCTAACAATTTTAAATATTTATTGATTAAACTCATATATTTTTAAAATAAAGTAATAATGATATTTTATTTTATATATATATATATATTTAAATATAAAAGAATGTTACCTTATATCCTTTAATTTTTAAAATTTTTTATTTAAAATTTAAGAGGTGCACACGGGTAAGATAAATAATATATTATATATATATAACATCATTATTATAATAATATACTAGAATAAAAATATTTTTAGATAAAAATATATTAGGTGTTTTTTTTTTTTAAAAGGCGCCTTTTAATTATTTTGATAATTAAGTGTGTTTTTTTTTTAATTTTTGTTCAAATATAAGTGTATTTGAATAATATTATAAATATGGGATTAAAATGATAAATGCAAAGAAGAGATTGCGTCCGCTTTCCCACCTTCCTCTTCTTTCCCACCTTCCTCTTCATCCAAAAGGGCGATCTTTCTGCTCTCGCTCGCTCGCTCTCCTCCCTTCGATTCCGAGATCGAGAGGAAGGTCAAGAAGGCGGAGGGCATGAGATCGGATGGAGGAAGAGGAGGAAGAAAGGCCGGAGTAAGGTGAGCTCCGGCGCTGGCCGTCGCAATCGCGCCCGTCGACGATCTCATGCCCTTGCGTCGCTCCTCGCCGAGCGATGGACGAGACGTCCGGTTCCGTCGGAACTACCGTTAGCTTGTTCCTGAGGCTGGGGCAGGCGATCTTCTCCTCCGCCGCCCTACTCCTCATGTCCGTCGGCGTCGAGTTCTACAGCTACACGGCTTTCTGGTATGCACCTAGTTCCTCCCCTTCTATTCGATCTGAAATCGAACGAATTTCTTCCGTATGAATAAAATATTACTTCGCGTTGCTGATTGTTTCTCTCGTACATGTGTAGTAAAAGTTTGATTTTATGCTCTGGTTTGTGCTAAAATTGATAACATTGATCCGTCTCTGTACTTCATCAGTTTGAATTTTCAGCGATAACAAATTAAAAAGATGAATAATGTATGAATCATGGAAAAGTGGAAGGGAAAGATGAAATGGAAATCAATAAATTATTCTTTGAGTTGTCTCATTGTTGGATGCATATAGAGGAGTTTTCAGGGCGGATGATCCTCATTATTTGGAAAAGGGAGCAACAAAAATCTGATCCATCTAGTCCAAATTAAGAAAAAAAAACTTCTGATTCCATCTTCCTTTTACCATATACCTGGATGCTTAGTAAAATTTACTGATAATATTTAACTGACTAAACAAAGATCCAATCTTTCAGTATTATGTTGATGCAAAAATAATTGTTCAGGTCTGTTTGTATTTAATTCACGGACAAATAATCAATCAAACAGTGTAGATCCATATACATTATTTGATCACTGGATATTCATTCTCCTCATAGAACTAAAACCTGATTGAATTCATGAAGGAATTTATATCATCATGATCAAATTATTCTTAGAGTGCTAAGTTTTGCTTTGAGGTGATCAGCATTCACATCTGAGATTGAAAGAGTTTTACTTCATATCAAGGAGATTGAGGTATAGACTATACTAGTTTACAATTATAGAAGATATTTTCCTTGAAGTTGTGTATAGCAATCGTGGACATTTAAGTTTAAGAATTTACGATAAGTTTTCGACAAGAGTAATTGAATCTTTCTTCTAAGGTTGGCAGTCTCATGGAAATAACATTTTCTATTAGCAGTGTTAAGTTTTGATGCAGTTTTACATGTGATTTTTTACTCGACAGCTTTCTAGTCACGATCATGGGATTGGTAATTCCTTGGAGCTGCACACTAGCAATGTTCAACATCTACTCAGCTTTTTTCGCGGCTCTCTACGACTTCCTGGCCTTACGGTGATTGTTGCCATCGGAGATATGGTACGTATATTCATCATCGTACAATACTGTAATCGTCTCCAAGTTCTCATTTTGCATCGATCAGTTATCGATCATCTACTCTGTCAGGTTTTGTCAATCCTCTCCCTGGCTGCAGCTTCTGCATCGGCTGGTGTTATAGATCTCCTCCTCCACCTGAATGGGACTTACTGCCCTCCCAAGTTTTGCGGTCGGTACCAGTTATCTACTGTGATGGCATTCTTAGCTTGGCTTCTAACTGCTGCATCATCTCTTTTCAATTTGAGGCTTGTTGCTTCTGGGTGATATGATTTGGTAAATCGCAAATTCTATTTGTCAAGCGAACTCGGAGACTACTAGATTCCCTTGATAGATTTTCTTTCTTGTAAAAGTTACTGTGAATTAATTCATTCCATCTCAAGATAATGCCATGACTATCAAAACATGTCATCTTCTTGGACAACTCTCAAGTGGTTATAGAGTAGAATATGTTGGAGTGAATGAATGGAGGTTTACATGGTAAAGGCCAAACCTTCAAGGAAAATAGGAAATGCTAGAAAACTTTTTTGGGATGAAATATTTACATTGCAGATGATTCATGTTATAGAGTGTTTTAAACTCACTTTGAGCAGATTCATGTTGTCTATAGATCAACTTTCATGATGATTGTGGAGGTAAAAGGAAATGCCACAATTGGGTTTACTTTAGAATTTGCTTTGTTGCTTTGTTTCTCAATGAATGCTTTATCATTGATTGGTTAATTAGAGATTAAAGTTTTGTTTTTCTTTGTTTATTAGAAGTGGAGGATAAAATTAGTCTGTTAATGATTGAATTGCTTGCAAAGTGGAAGTAAGTATATGTTTATTTAGTTAAAGTTAAAGGTCTGATTGTTTGATTGAATGAAAGATATATAGAAGAACAAAGAAAAGATCATAAAAGTATAAACTTTGTGATCCTTTCCCTCCTCTCCTTTGTATCTTCCATTCAAGTAATCAGACCGATAAAGGATCACTAGGCTAGTCGAATGCAAGAACGAACAAACTCAAAGGGCTAATCATTCAGTAACTGATGGAATTACTATCATTCACTCAAAGAATGAAATAATGAACACTATTTTTACAGTTCTAACTGTGTCCAAATCACCTCTTCAGTTTCAGTTAAAGGAGATAACTCGAAAAGAATTGGGTTGAGTGTGAGTTGCCTATTTAAGCATTGAAGGATTAACTGGTTTGCCTTACAAGAGGTTTCACCTTGCGTGTATGTCCGATACTGTTTACAAGGTCCTTTCTGGTACATACAGGAAACATATTTAGTCGAGGGATCTTTAGACGTCGGAGAACATAGGGAAAGCTGAGTTGATCCCTTGAGGTGAATCGAACAACCTCATTGAACCAGAGACACATGAATATGTTTGTCAATGGAGTGTGCTCCCTCACAATGACTGATGCTTCAGCTAGAGCTGCAAAGCGATGAAACTATCAGTAATCACCAATCATTTCACAATTTGACACATTGAAGTCATCAATATGATTTATAGTTAAGGGTAGGAGCAGACCTTTCTTTCCATACAGTCTCTTCTCGTCGGGAATACCATCTAGTCGATACTGAAGTAGTTGAATCTCCACTTCCTCTGGCATTGCTTTGTGTTTCTTTATGACAGCCTTTGCCTCATCATACAGGCTGCTACGAGCTCCATGTTCAGAAATGGCAAGCACAGAATTAGTGCGCCAAAGTAGAGCTTCGAGTACACCTATTGGATCCCTTCGAAATTGGGATTTTGAGTCGACCCAAATTGAAAAACTTGCATTAGGGAAAAGTCGATGGCTCAGCATCTGAAGCAAACAATGGGCGTTTAACAGACAAATCTCATAAATGCTATGTAAATGCAGTAAATTCTCAGACAAACCAATATCTGGCCAAACTGACTGGTGAGAAGTGAATTTTTTTTTTAATGAATTACGACTTAGTACCTTGGGTATTTTCCCATTCAACCGTTGATCCGAAAAAGGAAGATCCTTGACAACCACAATGCGCCAGTTACCAATCATGTGGTCCTCAGCAATTACTTTCCCTTTCTTTTCCTGAGATGAAAGTGTAATTTCATCCCAGAATGCCACATAGCAAACCTGCACATGAAGTGTATTGATGATTGATTCCAAGAATACCGAAAATTGTCCTGTGTAAGAAACATTTTCGTGACCCAAACCTTCTCAAGCGATGCATTTGTCATTCCTATAGGTTGGTACAGATCATCCCCTCCGCCAAATGCACAAGTTGAGACTGCCACTTTGCATGTTTGCATATAATCTTTGTCGATGCCAGAAATTTTAAAGCCTCCTCTTTCACTGTAAAAGCCACAATGCACGACAGCAGTTTCATTAACCTGAAACGAGGTTGTGAAAAAAGTAAATATGATATACAAACACTAAACAGACACCACTCGACCAATGAATCTGCTCTCATTTCAGGTTTAGGTAGGGTTACAATGAGCCACCTCACTGAAAACTAGTTTGAGCACGATACAATATCTTGGTTGCCAATTCCTAAATGAGTCTTAGACTAAAATATAATTCTTCTCATGTAACCTTGTGATCAGAGTTACAGTTTCGTAATAACAAACTTGTCCCTTATGAGCTCATGAGTTGTATTAAATATAAATCTTTTCATCAAGCCTACATATCAAAACATCAATAAGCTGATTTTTAAGTTCAATGTGACATTTAAATTTGGTCAAATACTAATGATATAGGTAGCTTGCAAGATAAGTTCAACATGGAGAGAGCTTTTCAGCTATAACTTATGTTTGTGTTGAATTCCAACACAATTGAGTTTGAGCTTGTTTAGATACCTAAATAAGCACAATTCATTTAGCTACCAAAACAAGTTAGAAACATCCTTGAGCTTGGCAAGCTTCTAGTTGAATCAAGCTCAAGCTCGGTAATGATATGTCAAGCTGAGAGATTGAAGAAAGAGCTTCACTTAGTTCTGACTTGTTTGCAGACCCAAGTTTAGCCAAAGTTGATAGTTCATTGATGCATGTGTAAAATGTAATGTAGGCAGTCGAAAGTAACCTCTCACATAATAGTGGAAGAACAGGGAATGCAAACTGGAAGTGTCAACATTAAACACTGAAGATCAAGAAGGAGCAGAATAAAACCTTGAAACTTTGTTCTCTTTCGTCGAGTGTTTGATATCCAGTAAACAAATTAAACCTTCCAGTGCCATTTTTCTGCAGAAATGTAACATTGCCTTCCACATGGTGTTCACCTGAATCTACTTTATATAGCAATTTCTTGGCAGGGAAATCTACTTCTGTAGATGCAGGAAGCTCTAAATTTTCAATCTGCTCTGGACTAAGGATCTTAAGACAGGCTGCCAAATCAAGAAAATGAATGTTAGTGACAGATCTAAATTTGACAACTCATGGCGAACGCTAAATCGAAGACATCCCAGAGGATGAGGATCATAGAGATACAATCGCCCAGGTATGATTTGGTGGTGTGCAGGCATTTCAACGGATGAAATACATGCTAACAAAAAAAAAAGAAGGAATAATCTGTTGATTCTTTCGCATTGTTATTGGGAGTTTGCCAATTTTCTGGTTCATTGCAAGATCAAAATTTTCATCGAAGCATCTCCTAAATGGAATAATAACGACGAAAAGTATACAAAGATCGATTTTATCGCGAGAAAGGAAGAGATTTCAAGAAGCATACGCTCTCTAACGCCGTGAACGACTCTGGTCATCGGATCGAGGCGATTAAGGTTCCGCGGAGACTCCTCTTCCTTGGCGGAAGATGTCAGATTAGGTCGGTGTTCGTCGGGAAGCTTCTTCCCTACCCGCGAGATCTCGAGGAGAAGAACGAAGGCTGGGAGGAACAGCAGCACAGGCCACCATCGGATCGCGGTCCTCGCCGCCCGCCGGAGGAGCTCGCGCCGCCCTCCGGGCCACGGTTTCTTGCGCTTGTATCGGGCACGGGCTCGCGTCCTCCCCGCGACATCGCCGTCGTCTTCGGAGACGGAGATGGAGACGCCGTTCAACATCATCAAGAGAGAGAGAGAGAGAGATGTGCTTCCAATGAGGATTCTGAGATGCTCAAATAACGGCATTAATAAACCGGTTTAAATCGTTGTCACAGTTTGGTGCTTGATACAATGACCGTTCCGTTAATAAATCGTGATATAATACATTTATATCGGTGGTTTCATCTCAGTTGAAGTTCAATTAGGGTTTGAGCTAGCTCATTGGAGAGACGAGAGAGCGACGATGGCGCTGACCAACTTCATCGTGACGGTAGTGGGTGTGACCGCCGCCGTCCTCCTCCTCCGCAGCGACGTGAAGCAGTCTGCCTCCATCTTCCGCCGCAACGTGCGCCACATCCGCCAGTGGCTCGAAGAAGAATCCGCCTCCGCTTCCAAGTAAGAAAAATTGCAACTTTGGAAACATAGGCATTCGGAACCAACTGGTTGCCTCAATATAATTTGATTCCTCAAGCAAATTCTTGAAATGGTTGTGTATGTGCATAGAGATTTGCTGATTGCTCCTTTGCTTGATCGATCACCAGTTGAACTGTGACGTTCTTTTAGGTTTATTCTGAATACGAGATAGGTTTTCACATATAACATAAATCATCACTTGATGTTTAGATATTTGGACCATATATTCAAACTTAGGTAGGAATCATATTTCTAGATGTCGAAATCTGTGTTTGTCATCTCCCTTCTAGATGTCAATCTTAATGCCATGTCTTGTACATTGTAATTAACAACTTCAATGACAACTTTAAATTTGTTTGACACACACATCTTATAAGAATGCAAAGCATGTTTTTTGATCAACATGCCTTTATAGCATCAGAAGAGATGAGGGTTTGAGATACTTACTGTTAATGTACTTTTTTACTTTCAACTGAATAAACAAAAGCAATTCCCAAAGAGTGGTTGCAATTTTGCCAAGCTTATGCGAATAGAATCTGATGTTGAAGTTGTCATAAGATTGAGTTCGATCGT
>NC_133864.1:4001475-4005646 GCF_044706935.1 Curcuma longa | reverse complement strand
GTTTAAGGTGGTACGGACATGTGCTTAGACGACCGATAAATGCTCCAGTTAGGCGGTGTGAAACTATGACAAATATGCATATCAAACGAAGGCGAGGTAGACCAAAGAAGACTTTGATTAGCAACAATAAAAATAAGATAAAATTTATTTAAATATAAATGATGATGTGATTAGGAGATCGCGCTCAATGGCGTAAAAGGATCCATATAGCTGACCCCACTTAGTGGGAGTAAGGCTTGGTTGTTGTTGTTGTTGTTGTTGTTGTAACATCCAATCAACATTGACCTATCAAGACTTCGTCATTGCTTAGCATCTGATGCTCTTGACCTGTTAGGATTTCATCCATGTGTCAACATTGACCTATCAAGACATCGTCATTGCTTAGCATCTAATGTATTGACCTGTTAGGACTTCATCCATGTGTCAAGTGTCCAATTCTTCATAGTCCACTTGGACTTCACACCTTGTCAACTCCCTGTTATACTTTCCTCATTGTTAAGTGTTCGATCAACAGTTGAGCTAACTTCTGAACTTTCTCATGTCAACTTTTGATGCAGGAGGATTTGAAAATTTTTAATTTTTTTTATTTTTAGTAATTTTTAGAATTTTTGGTATTTAGAATAGTTTTGAAAAGTTCTAGTTTTTTTTATTTTTTTAAATCAGTTTAGGATTTTGAGTTTGTTAAAAAAAATTTTCTTTTTTATTATAAATCTTTCTTTTTTGAGTTTGTTAAGAAATTTTCCTTTTTATTAGGAATCTTTCTTTTCAAGTTTGTTAAGAAATTTTCTTTTTTAGGAATCTTTCTTAGGGTCTAAGTCTATATAAACATCTTATAAGTTGATTTTTAGGAAGCAGTTTGGTTGATTAATAAAATTTCTCTTTTTTGGCAAAAACCCTAGAAGCAGCGCCGTCGGCAGCCTTCTATCTCGTTTTTTCCAATTTCTTGAACTTGTTCTCTTCTCAATCCTCCTCCAATCTTCCGCCTCCAGAATAATCGCTATTCTCCGACGTCAATTGGTATCAGAGCGCATCAGATCCGATGGAGGGCCGTCGTGGTCGTGGACATGGCGTCGGTCGCATTCATCAGGTTCTGATAGAGGAAGCTCGAACCATGCAAGAGATAATTGAGGATTTGCGGAGGTAAGTCGCAGAATTAACACAGCGTCTGACGACGCAGGGTTTTGAAGATCGAAGGATCTATAACCGTGCTTCTGATTCCGCATCCACCTTTGACAATCCTTACCACCACCTCGATAGGGTCGCAGATCGTCGAGGTCGAGAAGAACGGTATGTAGACTTCAGTTTTCGAGTTGATCTACCTGAGTTTTTAGGAACTCTACAAGCAGAAGGATTCGTTGATTGGCTCAACGAAATAGAAAGGATTTTTTACTACAAGGAGGTACCCAATCGGATGAAGGTCAAGTTGGTTGCCATCCAATTCAAGGGTTAAGCATCCGCATGGTGGGAACAACTACGACGCTCATGAGAAAGACAAGGCAAGCCCAAGATCACCGATTGGGAAAAGATGAAGAAAAAGATGAGAGCTCAGTTCCTCCTTTCAGCTACTCTCAAACTCTGTTTCAACGACTTCACTTATTGAGGCAGGGTGCGAGATCGGTCGATGTCGGTATCCGGAAGAGTTCTACCAGTTGATTGTCCGAAACGACCTCTCGGAGACCGAGGAGCAGATGGTGGCACGATACTTGGGGGGTTTGCGCCAGCCCTTGCAGGATGCCCTCAGTCTTCATTCATTGTGGACCGTTTCAGAGGCATACCAGCGTGCGCTGGCCGTGGAAAAATAGCACAACCGGAAGCCGATAGTCAGAGGTGACCAAAACAGCCGATCCCGCCCTCAAGACTCACGTCCTTCACGTCAACAACCACAACAGAAGCCACCACAGGTTAATTCTAAATCTACTAGATGTTATCGTTGTGGTGAACAGGGTCATAGGGCCAACGAGTGCAGGACGCCTGCTCCTGCTCCTACTAATCAGAAGGGCAAAAATTTATTAATCGAAGAAGACGAGGACGATAAGAAGGAGACAATCGGAGAACCTGTGTACGATGAGGATGAACCTGACGAGGTGCTTTATGGCGATGGTCAGGAAACTTTAGTTGTTCGCAAGAGTCTACTCACTCCAAAGGACAACTCGAAAGATGACTGGTTGAGAACCAATATCTTCCACACCACTTGCACTGTTGCTGATAAAGTATGCAAGATGATCATTGATAGCGGCAGTTGTGAGAACGTTGTGTCCGATGAAGCTGTCCAAAAATTACAATTGAAGACGGACCATCATCCGAAGCCATACAGGTTATCATGGTTGAACAAAGACACTGAGGTAACCGTAGATATGTTGGGTTTTTCGGGCCGCAAAATCACTTTTTGCGTTGTGGAAATCCTGAAACCCATGCCACCGGATCCGTGCGAAAATAATAAAATTGCACATACATGTTTTCTAATCCTAGATCTACTCTAGATCTACGTGAAAAAGACTTTTACCTTTCGATGCAGTGCCCTTCGCATATCCCGCTCGTCCAAATGGTACCGGATCTCGAGAGCGTCAAGTGCAGCTCCTCTACAAGTATCCACATGGACAATCGGTGGAACCAAAACCAAAGGTGTGCTAGCACCCAAACAAGGTTTCGGCAATAGCTAGAGAGGAGAGGGAGAAGGAGAAAAAATTCAAGAGAGGAGGAAGAAAAAGAATGTTCACGTTGAATCCCCAAAAACCACTCTTTTTCTCCTATTGTGGCTTGTCACATCAAGGCCATTCATGGCTAATTAATCCCATTAAAGCCTTAGGTTACAAACTCTCATTGTAACCCCCATGATGTGGCATCCATGATGATGTGGAGCAATCACCATTGGTCACCTCTTATGCCACCTCACCTCAAAGTCAAATGGTCAAGTCAAGCATTGACCATGAGGTGGCATAAGTCAAGTCAACATGGATGATGACATGGCAAAAAGTCAAGTCAATATTTATGATGACATGACACAAAGTCAAGTCAAACTTGACTCCCAAAATTCTCCTTCTCAAGTCAAGTCAAACTTGACTTCTAATCTCCCAAAGTTGATCAAATCAACTCCACTAGTCTAGTTTGGATTACACTTAACCCAACTTGATTCATCACATGAATCTAATCCTCTTGGTTCATCATATGAACCTAATCTCCACCTAATTGTCCTTTGTGTGTGACCCTATAGGTTCTTGTAACGTTGGCAATGCTTCTAAACCGATTTAGAAATATAAGTAGTGAGCGGTATCTAGCAACACATCACTACTACCCAAGTTACAAGAATGTTGAGATCCAACATCACCATTGTGACTACTAATTGTGACTCTTCACAATATGTGGCAAATGTCCTTCTATCCTTGATATCATGATTGATTAAACCGAGGCATAGACCGTGTTATCCTCTAATCAATCTATTTCTTGAACTCCAAGTAGACTCACTACAATCAAACAAACTCAACATCACATGTTGACTCATTTGGGCATGGACATGCACTTTAGTGGTCTCACTCTATCAAGAACTATGATATCACTCCCGTTATATGGGAGGGATAGATCCTATCTACATCACTCACATCCCACTACATAATTTGTTACACACCCAGTAATCGCCTTTATAGTCCACCCAGTTACGGGTGACGTTTGACGAAGCCAAAGTATGTAACTCCTTATATTGGAAACCATGGTGACTTCAGGTCTAAAGACTAATAGTCATACTAATAGTCACATGAGAAAGTATATGACACTCATATAATGATCCATGATACTTTCTCATGGTGGGTCATTGAATATACATTCTCCAATGCATACCCATGTGTCAACTTGATATCTCAAATCCATGACTTGTGAGATCAAGTCATCATGTTGACCTACATGCTAGTCTCATCGCATTAACATTGTCCCTGAATATTAATACTTTCGACTAGGAATCATTTAGAGTATTGTTCTCTATATCATCTCACTATCGATTCAACCAATCGATTGATATGGATTACGAACAATCTACTTAAGGACATTATTATACTTAGTTATATGGCACGAATATCAAGTAAGTATAGTAATCATAAAATGCCTTTATAAAATGTAGAAATATGATACAAGGAGTCCATCAACAATCATCAAATGATAAGCTATAGGGCTCTCACTAACA
>NC_133864.1:3998958-4001414 GCF_044706935.1 Curcuma longa | reverse complement strand
TTTCTACGTAAAATACCCTGTTTTGGTATTTCGATTGAAATACCAAAACAGGGTATTAGTTCATTCTCTCGTTTTTGATCATATTGTAATGGGATGATGAATCTATTTCTTCGCTTTTTCGCCAAGAAATAAGAATTCCCTTGGATAATAGAAGGATATATAATATTCCAATGACCATTAGATATGGTTTGATCAGGTCTTGTTGAATAGTCAAGAATTTTCTTATCTTTTTTATCAGAAGTATCTAACAATTTATATCTTACTCGACCGTTAGTCATTGATAGATCAGAGATATATCTTTCTTCGACAGAAAAAGCATGAGGATTCATTTGATCTTGATCCTTGTGGAGCGAAAAAGACACTATACTAGATCTGCACGAACCTCCTGCTAATATCCATAAATGACTTGTTTTTAATAATAGATGAACATTACCATATGTATATTCAGGTGCATGGTGTACATCAGTACTCCAATGCATTTCTCCCTCTGATTCAGAATAAATATGTTTTCGTACCTTCTCTTTAAAATAAAAAGTGGACGTTCCAGCACGAATTTCAGCAATTACTTGTTCTGATTCTACATATTGATTATTTTGAACTAAAATCAAACTCTTTAGTGGAATATTTACATTATGTAGAATATCCCGACTCTCAATAGTTACATACAAGTCCATAGAACATAGAAAAGCGGGATGCCCATGACGGGTACGTGTGGGATGAACCAAATTCTCATTCAATTTTATTTTTCCATTAGAAGGAGCTCGTACATACTCGGCAGTACCACCTGTGAATACTCCACCGGTATGAAAAGTTCTTAATGTTAGTTGAGTCCCTGGTTCCCCAATTGATTGACCTGCAATAATACCTACAGCTTCTCCCAATTCGACCAGGTCACCATGAGTAGGACTCCGACCATAACATAATTGGCAGATCCAAGATGTACTCCTGCAAGTAAAGGGGGTTCTAATATATATTGGTTGTGCTCGAAAGGTTATGAATCGATTTATAAGTCCAATCCCAATATCTTGATTTCGAGTGGCAAGACATCGCAAACCAATATATATATCGTCTGCTAATACACGACCAATTAGTGTTTGGACAAAAATTTTTTCTGTCATACCATTTTGAGGGCTCACGGAAATACCTCGGATAGTACCACAATCTGTTCTACGTATAATAATGTGTTGAACTACTTCAACAAGTCTACGTGTGAGGTATCCAGCATCTGATGTTCGTACAGCAGTATCTACAACTCCTTTGCGAGCTCCATAGCAGGAAATTATATATTCTGTCAAAGAAAGTCCTTCACGTAAATTGCTTTGAATGGGTAAATCAATCATTTGTCCTTGGGGATCCGACATTAATCCTCTCATACCCACTAATTGATGTATCTGAGATGCATTTCCTCTAGCTCCCGAAAAGGACATTAGATGTACTGGATTAGAAGGATCAGTCATACGAAAATTAGGATTCATTTCTTGTCTCAAATATTCACTTGTAGCATACCATATCTCAATGGATTGACGTAATTTTTCTACCTGCTCTTACTGATCAAGCAACCATCTGGTGTTCAACCCTAAAGCTTGGAGCAACTCCTTGAAGAAGAAGAAGCACTCCCATTGTGTAAACATTTCTTTTTCTTCTTCTTCTTGTGCTGTTTGCATTGTGTAAACTTGGTGTAACTTGCTGTAAGAAGGTTTCTCCGCCTTCGATGTTTGTCCGAGAAGGAGAGGAATAGTGGAAGAGTGGCTGAATGAAGATCCTTGGATTAGTCGCCTCAAGGAGGCGGATACCAAGTAAAATACGCCTTGTTAGCATTGTTGAGTTGTGAGGGAGTGAAGGTTGTCTTTTCTTCATCGACGAAAGTTCAAGAGAAGCTATTCAACCCCCCTTCTAGCAGAGCGAGACCGCTCTTCACCGGACTAACCGCCGAATGAGCCATGATCCAGATCTAACCATGTGGTTTGAACCTTAAACAAAGGAAGTGAGTGCTTCCGTATCTGAATCAAGAGGACCAGACACCAGGTGAGAAGTCCTAGTAGGTCGGGTGGACCGAGGGGCAAAAAATCCTAGTTGCGACTAGGTGGGAAGTCCTAGTAGGTCGGGTGGACCTAGGGGCAAAAAGTCATAGCTGCGGCTAGGTGGGAAGTCCTAGTAGGTCGGGTGGACCGAGGGGACAAAAAGTCCTGGTGGGTCGAGGATTCAGACATCAAAAACGACGTTGAGGGGGGTCTGTGGTCTTTTGTTTGAGGGGGGGATTGTTGGGTTGCAAGGGTGCAAACATAGTCCCACATCTAAAATACATGAAAAAGATCATGGGGTTAAAAGGATGGAAAGTATCTCCATTGGTATGAGACCTTTTGGGGAGAGTCCAAGAACAAAGCCATGAGGGCTTAGGCCCAAAGTGGATAATATCATACCATTGTGGAGATATTTTGATTCCATCGGTTCTAACA
>NC_133864.1:3986128-3998858 GCF_044706935.1 Curcuma longa | reverse complement strand
AGTTAATATAACATAAGTATAATAAATTATAATGGGCAAAAATGAAAAGGGATTTTTTAATTATTATTTTTAAAAAATATTTTTCAAAAGAAAAATGTCAAAATAATATTTTATTGAATTTTTAATTTTTAAAATAATTAAAAATTATTATACTAATTATTTACTTTTTGATTAATTTTTTTATATTAAAAATATTTTATGTATAACATTTTTGATAAGTTTAATGAATTTAATTTAATATGTTATAATAATTATTTTATAGTTGCTAGGTGCTATAGCTGATATAATTGTTGTAGCTTTCAGGGCACATTGTTGCATGCGACGTTTAATAATTAATGATGTTGGAGTGTCTAAGTTAAGAGCTAATTCGTTTTATAAATTTATTTGATCAGTGAAATATGAGATCGAACTGATCCATCTCATAGAATTGAGCCCTAGGTAGAAAATAATTGAGCTTTAATATATATATATATATTTAAAATTAAATATTATTATTTTAAATATTTTTATATAAAATATTATTAAAGATATTTAATTTTATTAGTAAAATTTTAAAATATAATTCAATACATTGTAAAAAATTATTTTTGTGATCGAAGTTATCACCATTAGTCATAGTAAAATTAAAAAAAATCTCTTAATAATATATTTACTTAATAAATAATTTTAATCAGCTACATAAAATTAAATTTGATAAATAAAATATTAATTAAATCTGATAATAAATTATTATAATATCGGTTAATATACCTTTTAATTTTTATTTTTTAAAGTTTTGAGTAATCAATTAACTTGGATAAAAGTCAAATTTATTTAGTTAAAAATATTTAATTTGTAGTCTTTCATGACAAATTATAAAAGAGAGAGATGGTGTAGATAATAATTTGATTACGCATTGAATTTTGGATAGCAGATTCATAATCAAAAAAGTTTTTAATGATTGTTCTAGAAGGATAACAAAGAATACTAAAAGTATAAAAATAGGGGGGTGTTTGGTTGGGGGTTATCATTGATAACCTTGGTTATCTGTCCAAGGTTATCAACGATAACCTTGTTTGGTTCAGGTTATGATTGATTCCCAAGTAATACAACATCACCGCCACATCAGCAAATGAGTTATAACCCGGTAATGTGATTACCTTGGCAGCCTAAGGTTTTCTACGATTCCTGAGGTTAACGAAATTTTTTCCATGATTACCCTCCGATTTTAAAACTAAGTCAATTAAAAGGTACTATGAAATCTAATTAAAATCAAATTATTTAATTCAATAAATTTTAATTTAAATATTTATAAATTAAAAAATAATTTATTTTAAATTTAAAAAATAAAATTAATGAATTATATTTATTAATTTAATGAATTATTTTATTAAAATAATTATTTTAATAAATTATTTTATTAAAAAATATTTTTTTTAATTTTAAAAAAATAAAATTAACAAATTATATTTATTAATTTAATAAATTATTTTATTAAAATAATTATTTTTAATGAATTATTTTATTAAAATAAAATTATCATATTATCTTTATTAATTTAATAAATTATTTTATTAAAATAATCATTTTAATAAATTATTTTATTAAAAGAAATATAAATTTATTTTAAATTTAAAAATATAAAATTAAGGAATTATATTAAAATAATTAATTTAATGAATTATTTTATTAAAATAATTATTTTATATTTTATATATATATTTTTATTTTAAATTTAAAAAATAAAATTAACAAATTATATTTATTATTTTAATAAATTTTTTATTAAAATAATTATTTTTAATGAATTATTTTATTAAAATAAAATTAACAAATTATACTTATTAATTTAATGAATTATATTAAAATATAATTAAATGAAGGGTAATATAGTAAATATAAAACTGGTTATGTTTTATTCCCTCCAAATAAATAAAGTAAACCAAACAACATTAGGTTATGTTTTATGCCCCATAACCTTGGTTATGTGATTACCTGGTAATCACATAACCAAGGTTATATATCATAACTTGAACCAAATGTGTTTCTCAACTATTAAAGGAATCTATATAAAAAAATATTAATTACTAATAAATATAATATAAATATTTTTAATTTATTAGATAAGTATAACTTTAATCAATAAAAAATTAAAAATTATCTAAATTTTGATAATAAAAATTATAAATTATCAATTAAAATAAAATTTATTTTAGCTAACAATTTTAAATATTTATTGATTAAACTCATATATTTTTAAAATAAAGTAATAATGATATTTTATTTTATATATATATATATATTTAAATATAAAAGAATGTTACCTTATATCCTTTAATTTTTAAAATTTTTTATTTAAAATTTAAGAGGTGCACACGGGTAAGATAAATAATATATTATATATATATAACATCATTATTATAATATACTAGAATAAAAATATTTTTAGATAAAAATATATTAGGTGTTTTTTTTAAAAGGCGCTTTTTAATTATTTTGATAATTAAGTGTGTTTTTTTTTAATTTTTGTTCAAATATAAGTGTATTTGAATAATATTATAAATATGGGATTAAAATGATAAATGCAAAGAAGAGATTGCGTCCGCTTTCCCACCTTCCTCTTCTTTCCCACCTTCCTCTTCATCCAAAAGGGCGATCTTTCTGCTCTCGCTCGCTCGCTCTCCTCCCTTCGATTCCGAGATCGAGAGGAAGGTCAAGAAGGCGGAGGGCATGAGATCGGATGGAGGAAGAGGAGGAAGAAAGGCCGGAGTAAGGTGAGCTCCGGCGCTGGCCGTCGCAATCAAGCGCCCGTCGACGATCTCATGCCCTTGCGTCGCTCCTCGCCGTGCGATGGACGAGACGCCCGGTTCCGTCGGAACTACCGTTAGCTTGTTCCTGAGGCTGGGGCAGGCGATCTTCTCCTCCGCCGCCCTACTCCTCATGTCCGTCGGCGTCGAGTTCTACAGCTACACCGCTTTCTGGTATGCACCTAGTTCCTCTCCTTCTATTCGATCTGAAATCGAACGAATTTCTTCCGTATGCATAAAAGATTACTTCGCGTTGCAGATTGTTTCTCTCGTACATGTGTAGTAAAAGTTTGATTTTATGCTCTGGTTTGTGCTAAAATTGATAACATTGATCCGTCTCTGTACTGCATCAGTTTGAATTTTCAGCGATAACAAATTAAAAAGATGAATAATGTATGAATCATGGAAAAGTGGAAGGGAAAGATGAAATGGAAATCAATAAATTATTCTTTGAGTTGTCTCATTGTTGGATGCATATAGAGCGGATGGATGAGTTTTCAGGGCGGATGATCCTCATTATTTGGAAAAGGGAGCAACAAAAATCTGATCCATCTAGTCCAAATTAAGAAAAAAAACTTCTGATTCCATCTTTCTTTTACCATATACCTGGATGCTTAGTAAAATTTACTGGTAATATTTAACTGACTAAACAAAGATCCAATCTTTCAGTATTATGTTGATGCAAAAATAATTGTTCAGGTCTGTTTGTATTTAATTCATGGACAAATAATCAATCAAACAGTGTAGATGCATATACATCCTTTACCCTTTACTACTCGAAGGGTAGTTTATTTTCAGATGCTGTTTTGTGCATTCAAATTCACCCAGTGAGTCTACACATTATTTGATCACTGGATATTCATTCTCCTCATAGAACTAAAACCTGATTGAATTCATGAAGGAATTTATATCATCATGATCGAAATAATTCTTATTAGAGTGCTAAGTTTTGCTTTGAGGTGATCAGCATTCACATCTGAGATTGAAAGAGTTTTACTTCATATCAAGGAGGTTGAGGTATAGACTATACTAGTTTACAAATATAGAAGATATTTTCCTTGAAGTTGTGTATAGCTATCCTGGACATTTAAGTTTAAGAATTTACGACAAGTTTTCGCCAAGAGTGATCGAATCTTTCTTCTAAGGTTAGCAGTCTCATGGAAATAAAACTTTCTATTAGCAGTGTTAAGTTTTGATGCAGTTTTACATGTGATTTTTTACTCGACAGCTTTCTAGTCACGATCATGGGATTGGTAATTCCTTGGAGCTGCACACTAGCAATGTTCAACATCTACTCAGCTTTTTTCGCGGCTCTCTACGACTTCCTGGCCTTACGGTGATTGTTGCCATCGGAGATATGGTACGTATATTCATCATCGTACAATACTGTAATCGTCTCCAAGTTCTCGTTTTGCATCGATCGGTTATCGATCATCTACTCTGTCAGGTTTTGTCAATCCTCTCCCTGGCTGCAGCTTCTGCATCGGTTGGTGTTATAGATCTCCTCCTCCACCTCAATGGGACTTACTGCCCTCCCAAGTTTTGCGGTCGGTACCAGTTATCTACTGTGATGGCATTCTTAGCTTGGCTTCTAACTGCTGCATCATCTCTTTTCAATTTGAGGCTTGTTGCTTCTGGGTGATATGATTTGGTAAATTGCAAATTCTATTTGTCGACCGAACTCGGAGACTACTAGATTCCCTTGATAGATTTTCTTTCTTGTAAAAGTTACTGTGAATTAATTCATTTCATCTCAAGATAATGCCATGACTATCAAAACATGCCATCTTCTTGGACAACTCTCAAGTGGTTATAGAGTAGAATATGTTGGAGTGAATGAATGGAAGTTTACATGGTAGAGGCCAAACCTTCAAGGAAAATAGGAAATGCTAGAAAACTTTTTTGGGATGAAATATTTACATTGCAGATGATTCATGTTATAGAGTGTTTTAAACTCACTTTGAGCAGACTCATGTTGTCTATAGATCAACTTTCATGATGATTGTGGAGGGAAAAGGAAATGCCACAATTGGGTTTACTTTAGAATTTGCTTTGTTGCTTTGTTTCTCAATGAATGCTTTATCATTGATTGGTTAATTAGAGATTAAAGTTTTGTTTTTCTTTGTTTATTAGAAGTGGAGGATAAAATTAGTCTGTTAATGATTGAATTGCTTGCAAAGTGGAAGGAAGTATATGTTTATTTAGTTAAAGTTAAAGGTCTGATTGTTTGATTGAATGAAAGATATATAGAAGAACAAAGAAAAGATCATAAAAGTATAAACTTTGTGATCCTTTCCCTCCTCTCCTTTGTATCTTCCATTCAAGTAATCAGACCGATAAAGGATCACTAGGCTAGTCGAATGCAAGAACGAACAAACTCAAAGGGCTAATCATTCAGTAACTGATGGAATTACTATCATTCACTCAAAGAATGAAATAATGAACACTATTTTTACAGTTCTAACTGTGTCCAAATCACCTCTTCAGTTTCAGTTAAAGGAGATAACTCGAAAAGAATTGGGTTGAGTGTGAGTTGCCTATTTAAGCATTGAAGGATTAACTGGTTTGCCTTACAAGAGGTTTCACCTTGCGTGTATGTCCGATACTGTTTACAAGGTCCTTTCTGGTACATACAGGAAACATATTTAGTCGAGGGATCTTTAGACGTCGGAGAACATAGGGAAAGCTGAGTTGATCCCTTGAGGTGAATCGAACAACCTCATTGAACCAGAGACACATGAATATGTTTGTCAATGGAGTGTGCTCCCTCACAATGACTGATGCTTCAGCTAGAGCTGCAAAGCGATGAAACTATCAGTAATCACCAATCATTTCACAATTTGACACATTGAAGTCATCAATATGATTTATAGTTAAGGGTAGGAGCAGACCTTTCTTTCCATACAGTCTCTTCTCGTCGGGAATACCATCTAGTCGATACTGAAGTAGTTGAATCTCCACTTCCTCTGGCATTGCTTTGTGTTTCTTTATGACAGCCTTTGCCTCATCATACAGGCTGCTACGAGCTCCATGTTCAGAAATGGCAAGCACAGAATTAGTGCGCCAAAGTAGAGCTTCGAGTACACCTATTGGATCCCTTCGAAATTGGGATTTTGAGTCGACCCAAATTGAAAAACTTGCATTAGGGAAAAGTCGATGGCTCAGCATCTGAAGCAAACAATGGGCGTTTAACAGACAAATCTCATAAATGCTATGTAAATGCAGTAAATTCTCAGACAAACCAATATCTGGCCAAACTGACTGGTGAGAAGTGAATTTTTTTTTTAATGAATTACGACTTAGTACCTTGGGTATTTTCCCATTCAACCGTTGATCCGAAAAAGGAAGATCCTTGACAACCACAATGCGCCAGTTACCAATCATGTGGTCCTCAGCAATTACTTTCCCTTTCTTTTCCTGAGATGAAAGTGTAATTTCATCCCAGAATGCCACATAGCAAACCTGCACATGAAGTGTATTGATGATTGATTCCAAGAATACCGAAAATTGTCCTGTGTAAGAAACATTTTCGTGACCCAAACCTTCTCAAGCGATGCATTTGTCATTCCTATAGGTTGGTACAGATCATCCCCTCCGCCAAATGCACAAGTTGAGACTGCCACTTTGCATGTTTGCATATAATCTTTGTCGATGCCAGAAATTTTAAAGCCTCCTCTTTCACTGTAAAAGCCACAATGCACGACAGCAGTTTCATTAACCTGAAACGAGGTTGTGAAAAAAGTAAATATGATATACAAACACTAAACAGACACCACTCGACCAATGAATCTGCTCTCATTTCAGGTTTAGGTAGGGTTACAATGAGCCACCTCACTGAAAACTAGTTTGAGCACGATACAATATCTTGGTTGCCAATTCCTAAATGAGTCTTAGACTAAAATATAATTCTTCTCATGTAACCTTGTGATCAGAGTTACAGTTTCGTAATAACAAACTTGTCCCTTATGAGCTCATGAGTTGTATTAAATATAAATCTTTTCATCAAGCCTACATATCAAAACATCAATAAGCTGATTTTTAAGTTCAATGTGACATTTAAATTTGGTCAAATACTAATGATATAGGTAGCTTGCAAGATAAGTTCAACATGGAGAGAGCTTTTCAGCTATAACTTATGTTTGTGTTGAATTCCAACACAATTGAGTTTGAGCTTGTTTAGATACCTAAATAAGCACAATTCATTTAGCTACCAAAACAAGTTAGAAACATCCTTGAGCTTGGCAAGCTTCTAGTTGAATCAAGCTCAATCTCGGTAATGATATGTCAAGCTGAGAGATTGAAGAAAGAGCTTCACTTAGTTCTGACTTGTTTGCAGACCCAAGTTTAGCCAAAGTTGATAGTTCATTGATGCATGTGTAAAATGTAATGTAGGCAGTCGAAAGTAACCTCTCACATAATAGTGGAAGAACAGGGAATGCAAACTGGAAGTGTCAACATTAAACACTGAAGATCAAGAAGGAGCAGAATAAAACCTTGAAACTTTGTTCTCTTTCGTCGAGTGTTTGATATCCAGTAAACAAATTAAACCTTCCAGTGCCATTTTTCTGCAGAAATGTAACATTGCCTTCCACATGGTGTTCACCTGAATCTACTTTATATAGCAATTTCTTGGCAGGGAAATCTACTTCTGTAGATGCAGGAAGCTCTAAATTTTCAATCTGCTCTGGACTAAGGATCTTAAGACAGGCTGCCAAATCAAGAAAATGAATGTTAGTGACAGATCTAAATTTGACAACTCATGGCGAACGCTAAATCGAAGACATCCCAGAGGATGAGGATCATAGAGATACAATCGCCCAGGTATGATTTGGTGGTGTGCAGGCATTTCAACGGATGAACTACATGCTAACAAAAAAAAAAAGAAGGAATAATCTGTTGATTCTTTCGCATTGTTATTGGGAGTTTGCCAATTTTCTGGTTCATTGCAAGATCAAAATTTTCATCGAAGCATCTCCTAAATGGAATAATAACGACGAAAAGTATACAAAGATCGATTTTATCGCGAGAAAGGAAGAGATTTCAAGAAGCATACGCTCTCTAACGCCGTGAACGACTCTGGTCATCGGATCGAGGCGATTAAGGTTCCGCGGAGACTCCTCTTCCTTGGCGGAAGATGTCAGATTAGGTCGGTGTTCGTCGGGAAGCTTCTTCCCTACCCGCGAGATCTCGAGGAGAAGAACGAAGGCTGGGAGGAACAGCAGCACAGGCCACCATCGGATCGCGGTCCTCGCCGCCCGCCGGAGGAGCTCGCGCCGCCCTCCGGGCCACGGTTTCTTGCGCTTGTATCGGGCACGGGCTCGCGTCCTCCCCGCGACATCGCCGTCGTCTTCGGAGACGGAGATGGAGACGCCGTTCAACATCATCAAGAGAGAGAGAGAGATGATGTGCTTCCAATGAGGATTCTGAGATGCTCAAATAACGGCATTAATAAACCGGTTTAAATCGTTGTCACAGTTTGGTGCTTGATACAATGACCGTTCCGTTAATAAATCGTGATATAATACATTTATATCGGTGGTTTCATCTCAGTTGAAGTTCAATTAGGGTTTGAGCTAGCTCATTGGAGAGACGAGAGAGCGACGATGGCGCTGACCAACTTCATCGTGACGGTAGTGGGTGTGACCGCCGCCGTCCTCCTCCTCCGCAGCGACGTGAAGCAGTCTGCCTCCATCTTCCGCCGCAACGTGCGCCACATCCGCCAGTGGCTCGAAAGAAGAATCCGCCTCCGCTTCCAAGTAAGAAAAATTGCAACTTTGGAAACATAGGCATTCGGAACCAACTGGTTGCCTCAATATAATTTGATTCCTCAAGCAAATTCTTGAAATGGTTGTGTATGTGCATAGAGATTTGCTGATTGCTCCTTTGCTTGATCGATCACCAGTTGAACTGTGACGTTCTTTTAGGTTTATTCTGAATACGAGATAGGTTTTCACATATAACATAAATCATCACTTGATGTTTAGATATTTGGACCATATATTCAAACTTAGGTAGGAATCATATTTCTAGATGTCGAAATCTGTGTTTGTCATCTCCCTTCTAGATGTCAATCTTAATGCCATGTCTTGTACATTGTAATTAACAACTTCAATGACAACTTTAAATTTGTTTGACACACACATCTTATAAGAATGCAAAGCATGTTTTTTGATCAACATGCCTTTATAGCATCAGAAGAGATGAGGGTTTGAGATACTTACTGTTAATGTACTTTTTTACTTTCCCAACTTTTGAATAAACAAAATAAGATTGAGTTCAATTCCCAAAGAGTGATGTTGAAGTTGTCATAAGATTGAGTTGATCGTTGATAGTGGTTGCAATTTTGCTTATGTGAATAGAATCGATGTTGAAGTTGTCATAAGATTGAGTCTCGTTGATGTTGAATTTTGTTGTCATAAGTTGTCATTGAGTTCGATCGTTGATAGTGGTTAGGCTTCTCCTTGCAATTTTCTAACAAAACTTAAGTAACTTTCGCTTCACTATAACAATATATTTTGGGTTTGTTGACTACAAACAAGAAATACCTTTATTATATTCTCTACCTAAAACCAATTGTTTATATGACTGCCTCTGGTTTTTGATACACTAGTAAAGTTGTGGATGACAATTCTGAATAGTGCATCATAGAGGTTCTAATACTCAACCTCCTTTTATAATTTAATGAAAATGTTTCCATTTATCGCCTTGTCTCCGGTCTCTGCCTTTACTTTATGCATCATCTATCTTCTACAGATCCGTGGAGCGATCGGCACCAAAGGAGCTGGATTCTCAGGCAGTGAAGAAAGACATTCCCAAGGATGAGAAGCATTAGAACAGAAGAGGCTCGAATGGATAGTTCATAACTTCATAGTTTTTTCTTATAGGAATGTTCAGTTTTGTTCTTTGCTTTTCCCCCTCAAATAAGAGTGATTCAGGGATTCTTGTAAGTGGCTTTTGTTGTAGAGATTAACTACTGGTCATAAACTAATTTTGAAGGTAGACGACCTTCTTCTTGATCCGTTCGGAGCACAACTTATGCACATTCAACAATTGACTTCCAGGGTATTCGTCTTATTTGGGATTCAATAGAGTATGCTATTTTGTTGCTGTGTCAAAATAAAGTGATTGTTATTATATTGGCAGGAGAATTTCATGGAGTATTTGAGAAATAGTAGCTCGTGAAATTGTTTTATTTTGTAAAAAATAAAATTTAAAATACCCAAATATAAATACTTAACTCATTACATGATTAATAAATTCAAAGGTGTCAACACAGATTAATGGTAAAAATTAATGTTCATTTTTTTCAGTAAATAAAACATTCTCAAATCAAATGACTTTTCATATACTTTTATGTATAAAACTATATGTTTCTCAAATCTATTCCAATGAATTATTTTTTAAAAATGTAGTATAAAATTTGTAATTTATCTTTTTATATTTTTAATGTTTGAGCTATTTTTTAAATATATAATTTGTAATTTATTTTTTTCTAAGAAAATGAAATTGTTAAGAATAATCAAGAAAAAACTAAAATTTCCATTGCCGGGATTTGAACCCGGGTCGCCTGGGTGAAAGCCAGGTATCCTAACCGGACTAGACGACAATGGATTGGTGATGGAATAGCAGATAGTTAAATAAATAAATATATATTTTAATTTGAGGCGCCTGCACTAAGTACCAAATGAGCTTCTATTATTCATATATATTTTTTTCGAATCCATCTTCATCAAAAATTAGTATTTATTCTTGTATATACTTACATAACAAAACTAATAATAATCATAAAATACTATTGAAAAAAAAATCAAATGTGAGGCTTCTATTTTATTAACTTTCAAAATTATAGCAAAGCGAAAGACCAATTGAACAATATATGAAAAGATCACGACAATAAGATAGAGTTTGTATCACACTCACTTTACCCTCAAGGTAGGGTTGAGTTGACAATTACAGGGTAGATATTGCTATAATAGGTAAGGGTCGAATCTCGATAAAATTGAGAAAAATATCTTTTCCACAGTTGTCAACTACAATTTCTCCATTTACCTTCTTACATATGATCATGAAACCAATCATGTGGGACCGTTGAAAATGCTACAATTGTATTACATTCATTCTATCATCTCCACAAAGCTAACTTTCAAGATAAACAAAAATTGCCCAACTTTTTTTAAATCTTCCACTTGAATAAACACATCATTCTCAAGGCTTATGCAATGCAACTATGTTATTCTTTATTTGTGCCCATTATATCGAGCCATGTTAATACATCAACATGTAACAATATTTATATATATGTAATTCCTTATTTGCAATCTTATTTAAATGCCTATTGGACAAAGTTTTTAAGTATATATATATATATACCTCAATTAGGTTCGTTGGGTATTGGTTGAGTTTTTGTAGGGTGTTTTGTCGGGTGGCGGGGGTCTCGGGTTCCATGTTCGAACACAAACCCCACTTCGGCAACCCCTATAGCTACTAGCACCGCCTTGACACTCCGGCTTCAAGACACAACCTTTGGCCGTTGGGGAAGGGAACACCGGTTGCATGGTCTTGTTCATCGGCCATTCCTCTGTTTGTGCATCACAAAATCATCGATTGCGACAAAAGCAATAGAAGTGCAACAACAAGGGAGATCATTGTTGTTGATAATGCTGATATATACTCCACGGCCATGATTTACCATCTTCTCTTCTTCTCCTCGAACTCTAACTTAGCTCGATCTTTGCTAATTAAGCTCGATGAATGTTTTAAGCAATCATATATATATATATAGTAGTCTTTATATAGAGATTATTAATTGTTGTGACTTATGAGAAATTGTTAAAGTCATGATTTCATGTGGAACTTTGCATGATTTCCACTGAAGAATGTGGAGCTTTTTGATCAAACTAATTGAATGGAGTTGGAATTACATTGAATTTAGTCGAGTGTTGATATTATCACACTTAAATGCAATTTGATTGGTTTCACTCGACAAGTGCGTAGGGTCAAATTAAATGGCGTGATAGAACAAACATTTATGGACATTAACTAATTTAGCGTATGCATTGGGTAAGAACAAATTAGTGGCGCATTGATGCATCATACTTTAATTTTTTTATTGAAGGGCACACTTAATTTCCAAAATATCCATTCTACTCTTCTTATTTATTTCATGGGTTTGATTTGTGAATCTAAAATTCGTATCCATTAGCCCAAAATTCAAATCAATAGTTTTAAGTTGGTTCAAGACCAAATCATGTTTGTTTAAAATGAAACACCTTTTAATTAAAATCAAATAAATTTGATTTATAATTAAATCAAAGAGGGTCTACTTCGTCTTCAAAACACGTGATCCATCCATACTTTTATTCTGATAAAATATCTTCGATATTTGTCCTTCGTCTAGTCCGATCATACTCAATTTCTCTCGATTTGAGAATTTAATTTTCAAACTCGTTTTATGTCTTTTGATAATCTCGTAGTGATGTGACTTTATATGTTCCTGATTTATATTGATTATTCATAATTAACCATTAATTATGAATTGATTATGAGTGACACCTAGTAGTACATCATGACTTCCAATTAATTAAAAAATCATAGTTGATTCCAGAATCATTTCTAAACCCTTCAACAACTACAATTATTCATGTGTCTATTTCTTTCACTCATCTTATACCTGTTTAGTTTAGGACATGGTCTATGTGTTAGTCTTCGTTAGACTGACTATGTCACACCTAGCCCAAGTAATAGTTCATTGTCTTGCGAATTTAAATTACTCAAACATCTGTCCAAAAGAACTATCATTTTGACGTATTTTTACTTAGACCAAAGACTTACGAGTAATAATCCTAACAAGTGATCATAGGGTATATTTCTCATAATAAAAGGAATGGTGAATCTTCTATGAGCTACTCAATCACCTTAGGACACTTCGACTTATACCTAATCAT
>NC_133864.1:3970990-3986028 GCF_044706935.1 Curcuma longa | reverse complement strand
GTTGTCTATAGATCAACTTTCATGATGATTGTGGAGGTAAAAGGAAATGCCACAATTGGGTTTACTTTAGAATTTGCTTTGTTGCTTTGTTTCTCAATGAATGCTTTATCATTGATTGGTTAATTAGAGATTAAAGTTTTGTTTTTCTTTGTTTATTAGAAGTGGAGGATAAAATTAGTCTGTTAATGATTGAATTGCTTGCAAAGTGGAAGGAAGTATATGTTTATTTAGTTAAAGTTAAAGGTCTGATTGCTTGATTGAATGAAAGATATATAGAAGAACAAAGAAAAGATCATAAAAGTATAAACTTTGTGATCCTTTCCCTCCTCTCCTTTGTATCTTCCATTCAAGTAATCAGACCGATAAAGGATCACTAGGCTAGTCGAATGCAAGAACGAACAAACTCAAAGGGCTAATCATTCAGTAACTGATGGAATTACTATCATTCACTCAAAGAATGAAATAATGAACACTATTTTTACAGTTCTAACTGTGTCCAAATCACCTCTTCAGTTTCAGTTAAAGGAGATAACTCGAAAAGAATTGGGTTGAGTGTGAGTTGCCTATTTAAGCATTGAAGGATTAACTGGTTTGCCTTACAAGAGGTTTCACCTTGCGTGTATGTCCGATACTGTTTACAAGGTCCTTTCTGGTACATACAGGAAACATATTTAGTCGAGGGATCTTTAGACGTCGGAGAACATAGGGAAAGCTGAGTTGATCCCTTGAGGTGAATCGAACAACCTCATTGAACCAGAGACACATGAATATGTTTGTCAATGGAGTGTGCTCCCTCACAATGACTGATGCTTCAGCTAGAGCTGCAAAGCGATGAAACTATCAGTAATCACCAATCATTTCACAATTTGACACATTGAAGTCATCAATATGATTTATAGTTAAGGGTAGGAGCAGACCTTTCTTTCCATACAGTCTCTTCTCGTCGGGAATACCATCTAGTCGATACTGAAGTAGTTGAATCTCCACTTCCTCTGGCATTGCTTTGTGTTTCTTTATGACAGCCTTTGCCTCATCATACAGGCTGCTACGAGCTCCATGTTCAGAAATGGCAAGCACAGAATTAGTGCGCCAAAGTAGAGCTTCGAGTACACCTATTGGATCCCTTCGAAATTGGGATTTTGAGTCGACCCAAATTGAAAAACTTGCATTAGGGAAAAGTCGATGGCTCAGCATCTGAAGCAAACAATGGGCGTTTAACAGACAAATCTCATAAATGCTATGTAAATGCAGTAAATTCTCAGACAAACCAATATCTGGCCAAACTGACTGGTGAGAAGTGAATTTTTTTTTTAATGAATTACGACTTAGTACCTTGGGTATTTTCCCATTCAACCGTTGATCCGAAAAAGGAAGATCCTTGACAACCACAATGCGCCAGTTACCAATCATGTGGTCCTCAGCAATTACTTTCCCTTTCTTTTCCTGAGATGAAAGTGTAATTTCATCCCAGAATGCCACATAGCAAACCTGCACATGAAGTGTATTGATGATTGATTCCAAGAATACCGAAAATTGTCCTGTGTAAGAAACATTTTCGTGACCCAAACCTTCTCAAGCGATGCATTTGTCATTCCTATAGGTTGGTACAGATCATCCCCTCCGCCAAATGCACAAGTTGAGACTGCCACTTTGCATGTTTGCATATAATCTTTGTCGATGCCAGAAATTTTAAAGCCTCCTCTTTCACTGTAAAAGCCACAATGCACGACAGCAGTTTCATTAACCTGAAACGAGGTTGTGAAAAAAGTAAATATGATATACAAACACTAAACAGACACCACTCGACCAATGAATCTGCTCTCATTTCAGGTTTAGGTAGGGGTTACAATGAAGCCACCTCACTGAAAACTAGTTTGAGCACGATACAATATCTTGGTTGCCAATTCCTAAATGAGTCTTAGACTAAAATATAATTCTTCTCATGTAACCTTGTGATCAGAGTTACAGTTTCGTAATAACAAACTTGTCCCTTATGAGCTCATGAGTTGTATTAAATATAAATCTTTTCATCAAGCCTACATATCAAAACATCAATAAGCTGATTTTTAAGTTCAATGTGACATTTAAATTTGGTCAAATACTAATGATATAGGTAGCTTGCAAGATAAGTTCAACATGGAGAGAGCTTTTCAGCTATAACTTATGTTTGTGTTGAATTCCAACACAATTGAGTTTGAGCTTGTTTAGATACCTAAATAAGCACAATTCATTTAGCTACCAAAACAAGTTAGAAACATCCTTGAGCTTGGCAAGCTTCTAGTTGAATCAAGCTCAATCTCGGTAATGATATGTCAAGCTGAGAGATTGAAGAAAGAGCTTCACTTAGTTCGACTTGTTTGCAGACCCAAGTTTAGCCAAAGTCGATAGTTCATTGATGCATGTGTAAAATGTAATGTAGGCAGTAGAAAGTAACCTCTCACATAATAGTGGAAGAACAGGGAATGCAAACTGGAAGTATCAACATTAAACACTGAAGATCAAGAAGGAGCAGAATAAAACCTTGAAACTTTGTTCTCTTTCGTCGAGTGTTTGATATCCAGTAAACAAATTAAACCTTCCAGTGCCATTTTTCTGCAGAAATGTAACATTGCCTTCAACATGGTGTTCACCTGAATCTACTTTATATAGCAATTTCTTGGCAGGGAAATCTACTTCTGTAGATGCAGGAAGCTCTAAATTTTCAATCTGCTCTGGACTAAGGATCTTAAGACAGGCTGCCAAATCAAGAAAATGAATGTTAGTGACAGATCTAAATTTGACAACTCATGGCGAACGCTAAATCGAAGACATCCCAGAGGATGAGGATCATGGAGATACAATCGCCCAGGTATGATTTGGTGGTGTGCAGGCATTTCAACGGATGAAATACATGCTAACAAAAAAAAAAAAGAAGGAATAATCTGTTGATTCTTTCGCATTGTTATTGGGAGTTTGTCAATTTTCTGGTTCATTGCAAGATCAAAATTTTCATCGAAGCATCTCCTAAATGGAATAATAACGACGAAAAGTATACAAAGATCGATTTTATCGCGAGAAAGGAAGAGATTTCAAGAAGCATACGCTCTCTAACGCCGTGAACGACTCTGGTCATCGGATCGAGGCGATTAAGGTTCCGCGGAGACTCCTCTTCCTTGGCGGAAGATGTCAGATTAGGTCGGTGTTCGTCGGGAAGCTTCTTCCCTACCCGCGAGATCTCGAGGAGAAGAACGAAGGCTGGGAGGAACAGCAGCACAGGCCACCATCGGATCGCGGTCCTCGCCGCCCGCCGGAGGAACTCGCGCCGCCCTCCGGGCCACGGCTTCTTGCGCTTGTATCGGGCACGGGCTCGCGCCCTCCCCGCGACATCGCCGTCGTCTTCGGAGACGGAGATGGAGACGCCGTTCAACATCATCAAGAGAGAGATGTCGTGCTTCCAATGAGGATTCCGAGATGCTCAAATAACGGCATTAATAAACCGGTTTAAATCATTGTCACAGTTAGGTGCTTGATACAATGACCGTTCCGTTCATAAATCGTGATATAATACATTTATATCGGTGGTTTCATCTCAGTTGAAGTTCAATTAGGGTTTGAGCTAGCTCATTGGAGAGACGAGAGAGCGACGATGGCGCTGACCAACTTCATCGTGACGGTAGTGGGTGTGACCGCCGCCGTCCTCCTCCTCCGCAGCGACGTGAAGCAGTCTGCCTCCATCTTCCGCCGCAACGTGCGCCACATCCGCCAGTGGCTCGAAGAAGAATCCGCCTCCGCTTCCAAGTAAGAAAAATTGCAACTTTGGAAACATAGGCATTCGGAACCAACTGGTTGCCTCAATATAATTTGATTCCTCAAGCAAATTCTTGAAATGGTTGTGTATGTGCATAGAGATTTGCTGATTGCTCCTTTGCTTGATCGATCACCAGTTGAACTGTGACGTTCTTTTAGGTTTATTCTGAATACGAGATAGGTTTTCACATATAACATAAATCATCACTTGATGTTTAGATATTTGGACCATATATTCAAACTTAGGTAGGAATCATATTTCTAGATGTCGAAATCTGTGTTTGTCATCTCCCTTCTAGATGTCAATCTTAATGCCATGTCTTGTACATTGTAATTAACAACTTCAATGACAACTTTAAATTTGTTTGACACACACATCTTATAAGAATGCAAAGCATGTTTTTTGATCAACATGCCTTTATAGCATCAGAAGAAATTTGAGATACTTACTGGTACTTTTTTACTTTCAACTGAATAAACAAAAGCAATTCCCAAAGAGTGGTTGCAATTTTGCCAAGCTTATGCGAATAGAATCTGATGTTGAAGTTGTCATAAGATTGAGTTCGATCGTTGATAGTGGTTGCAATTTTGCCAAGCTTATGCGAATAGAATCTGATGTTGAAGTTGTCATAAGATTGAGTTCGATCGTTGATAGTGGTTGCAATTTTGCAAGCTTATGTGAATAGAATCTGATGTTGAAGTTGTCATAAGATTGAGTTCAATCGTTGATAGTGGTTGCAATTTTGCCAAGCTTATGCGAATAGAATCTGATGTTGAAGTTGTCATAAGATTGAGTTCGATCGTTGATAGTGGTTAGGCTTCTCCTTGCAATTTTCTAACAAAACTTAAGTAACTTTCGCTTCACTATAACAATATATTTTGGGTTTGTTGACTACAAACAAGAAATACCTTTATTATATTCTCTACCTAAAACCAATTGTTTATATGACTGCCTCTGGTTTTCGATACACTAGTAAAGTTGTGCACGACAATTCTGAATAGTGCATCATAGAGGTTCTAATACTCAACCTCCTTTTATAGTTTAATGAAAATGTTTCCATTTATCGCCTTGTCTCCGGTCTCTGCCTTTACTTTATGCATCATCTATCTTCTACAGATCCGTGGAGCGATCGGCACCAAAGGAGCTGGATTCTCAGGCAGTGAAGAAAGACATTCCCAAGGATGAGAAGCATTAGAACAGAAGAGGCTCGAATGGATAGTTCATAACTTCATAGTTTTTTCTTATAGGAATGTTCAGTTTTGTTCTTTGCTTTTCCCCCTCAAATAAGAGTGATTCAGGGATTCTTGTAAGTGGCTTTTGTTGTAGAGATTAACTACTGGTCATAACTAATTTTGAAGGTAGACGACCTTCTTCTTGATCCGTTCGGAGCACAACTTATGCACATTCAACAATTGACTTCCAGGGTATTCGTCTTATTTGGGATTCAATAGAGTATGCTATTTTGTTGCTGTGTCAAAATAAAGTGATTGTTATTATATTGGCAGGAGAATTTCATGGAGTATTTGAGAAATAGTAGCTCGTGAAATTGTTTTATTTTGTAAAAAATAAAATTTAAAATACCCAAATATAAATACTTAACTCATTACATGATTAATAAATTCAAAGGTGTCAACACAGATTAATGGTAAAAATTATATGTTTATTTTTTTTCAATAAATAAAACATTCTCAAATCAAATGACTTTTCATATACTTTTATGTATAAAACTATATGTTTCTCAAATCTATTCCAATGAATTATTTTTTAAAAATGTAGTATAACATTTGTAATTTATCTTTTTATATTTTTAATGTTTGAGCTATTTTTTAAATATATAATTTGTAATTTATTTTTTTCTAAGAAAATGAAATTGTTAAGAATAATCAAGAAAAAACTAAAATTTCCATTGCCGGGATTTGAACCCGGGTCGCCTGGGTGAAAGCCAGGTATCCTAACCGGACTAGACGACAATGGATTGGTGATGAAATAGCAGATAGATAAATAAATAAATATATATTTTAATTTGAGGCGCCTGCACTAAGTACCAAATGAGCTTCTATTATTCATATATATTTTTTTCGAATCCATCTTCATCAAAAATTAGTATTTATTCTTGTATATACTTACATAACAAAACTAATAATAATCATAAAATACTATTGAAAAAAAAATCAAATGTGAGGCTTCTATTTTATTAACTTTCAAAATTATAGCAAAGCGAAAGACCAATTGAACAATATATGAAAGATCACGACAATAAAATAAAATTTGTATCACACTCATTCTACCCTCAAGGTAGGGTTGAGTTGACGGTTACAGGGTATTGCTATAATAGGTAAGGGTCGAATCTCGATAAAATTGAGAAAAATATCTTTTCCACAGTTGTCAACTACAATTTCTCCATTTACCTTCTTACATATGATCATGGGACCGACTATGTGGAACCACTGAAAAATACTACAATTGTATTACATTCATTCTATCATCTCCACAAAGCTAACTTTCAAGATAAACAAAAATTGCCCAACTTTTTTTAAATCTTCCACTTGAATAAACACATCATTCTCAAGGCTTATGCAATGCAACTATGTTATTCTTTATTTGTGCCCATTATATCGAGCCATGTTAATACATCAACATGTAACAATATTTATATATATGTAATTCCTTATTTGCTATCTTATTTAAATGCCTATTGGACAAAGTTTTTAAGTATATATATATATATACCTCAATTAGGTTCGTTGGGTATTGGTTGAGTTTTTGTAGGGTGTTTTGTCGGGTGGCGGGCGTCTCGGGTTCCATGTTCGATCACAAAACCCACCTCGGCAACCGCTATTGCTACTAGCATCGCTTTGACGCTCCGGCTTCAAGACACAACCTTTGGCCGTTGGGGAAGGGAACACCGGTTGCATGGTCTTGTTCATCGGCCATTCCTCTGTTTGTGCATCACAAATCATCGATTGCGACAAAAGCAATAGAAGTGCAACAACAAGGGAGATCATTGTTGTTGATAATGCTGATATATACTCCACGGCCATGATTTACAATCTTCTCTTCTTCTCCTCGAACTCTAACTTAGCTCGATCTTTGCTAATTAAGCTCGATGAATGTTTTAAGCAATCATATATATATATATAGTAGTCTTTATATAGAGATTATTAATTGTTGTGACTTATGAGAAATTGTTAAAGTCATGATTTCATGTGGAACTTTGCATGATTTCCACTGAAGAATGTGGAGCTTTTTGATCAAACTAATTGAATGGAGTTGGAATTACATTGAATTTAGTCGAGTGTTGAATATCTACCACACTTAAATGCAATTTGATTGGTTTCACTCGACAAGTGCGTAGGGTCAAATTAAATGGCGTGATAGAACAAACATTTATGGACATTAACTAATTTAGCGTATGCATTGGGTAAGAACAAATTAGTGGCGCATTGATGCATCATACTTTAATTTTTTTATTGAAGGGCACACTTAATTTCCAAAATATCCATTCTACTCTTCTTATTTATTTCATGGGTTTGATTTGTGAATCTAAAATTCGTATCCATTAGCCCAAAATTCAAATCAATAGTTTTAAATTGGTTCAAGACCAAATCATGTTTGTTTAAAATGAAACACCTTTTAATTAAAATCAAATAAATTTGATTTATAATTAAATCAAAGAGGGTCTACTTCGTCTTCAAAACACGTGATCCATCCATACTTTTATTCTGATAAAATATCTTCGATATTTGTCCTTCGTCTAGTCCGATCATACTCAATTTCTCTCGATTTGAGAATTTAATTTTCAAACTCGTTTTATGTCTTTTGATAATCTCGTAGTGATGTGACTTTATATGTTCCTGATTTATATTGATTATTCATAATTAACCATTAATTATGAATTGATTATGAGTGACACCTAGTAGTACATCATGACTTCCAATTAATTAAAAAATCATAGTTGATTCCAGAATCATTTCTAAACCCTTCAACAACTACAATTATTCATGTGTCTATTTCTTTCACTCATCTTATACCTGTTTAGTTTAGGACATGGTCTATGTGTTAGTCTTCGTTAGACTGACTATGTCACACCTAGCCCAAGTAATAGTTCATTGTCTTGCGAATTTAAATTACTCAAACATCTGTCCAAAAGAACTATCATTTTGACGTATTTTTACTTAGACCAAAGACTTACGAGTAATAATCCTAACAAGTGATCATAGGGTATATTTCTCATAATAAAAGGAATGGTGAATCTTCTATGAGCTACTCAATCACCTTAGGACACTTCGACTTATACCTAATCATCCTGGGGTCATACACACCTCCGAAGATACGTTTGTTTAAGATGTTAAAGTATAAGTTTCCATGACCAATAGTTAGGATCGGCTGCTTGGTAAAATTAAGGAGTCTAATATATGCTAGTCTTACAGAATCAGTAATGTCTAGTCTCATTAATTCATCGATTAGAAAATATTTCAATATATACATAATTACACATGTAGAGATATCTATTAATTGTGATTTAATCATAATCATACTATACATTGTATTGTGTGAACTTTATTAATTGAGTTTACGATCTAATTAATCAGATACATAGAGAATATACACTCAAATAGTGATTTTATTTATCTAATAACTAGTACATTATCTAAGACGATAATTTTAAAATACCTCTCAAATATAACATAAACATGATTTACAAAATTTATTCATACATTGTTTATGAACATAATTCACAACCTCCTCCTCGGTCAGGGCATCCACTCTAATGATGGCAGCCAGGAATATATCCTAACCTGGATTTGTTGTTCAGTGATGGATAGATAAATATGCATAATATATTCTCTTCAAAATTGAAAACGAAAGACTAATTGAACAATGAAAGATGACAACAACAAGGTAGCTAGAACTCCTAACGCAACTCAATTAGGAGGTCTGTATGGTGTTTTGGGGGCTGGTGGAACTGCATGGTTTCGTTCCAGACTACAAATCACTATGGGATCAGAAGAGTGTGGATTTCGAACGCAACCTTCTGTTTCACCTTGTGCTTCCCCAACTGTCATATCGCATATCACCGAAAGCAACAGAAATGCAATGGCAAAGGAGATCAATGTTGGAGCTGCAGAGTGAAGGCGAAGATGCTGATACGCCATGACCATATATAATTCACAATCTCCGATCCTCCTCGAGAAATGATCTGCTCTAAGCTGGACCTTTGCTCTGTCTAATGGATTCTTCTTTAAGCAACTGATCTATATATATATAATCTTTATATAGAGACTTGTAGTCATGACTATTCTCAGCTGGTTCATGGAAGTGAATGATTTCTTCCCACTTGTGGAAAAAATATAATATAATAAGAATTAATTTCATGGTTTCACACTTGAATGCCATTTGCTCGGTTCTAGCTAATTGGACGTTGCTAGTCAGTCAATGCACGAGTCCAAAATGGCGACACTAACTTTGTGACATTAAGAATGCCTTAGAATACAATTAAAATTTCACATTGGAAATATATGGGAAAGATCCTGAGATTATAAGATGAAAAATATTTCATTGGTATGAGGGCTTTTGGGTAATGCCCAAAAACAAAACCATAAAAAAAGTAGACAATATCGTACTGTTGTGAAGATATATATGAATTCCATCGGATCTAACAGTGGTATCAGAGCGGGTCCATGTGGTGGGGGCTCTTATTAAAAGATCTGTTGGGATCGTTAAGGGGCGGATCCGTTGAGATCCGTACCAATAAAGAGTCCATTGGGACCGTTAAGGGGGCGGATCCGTTGAAATTCGTATCAATAAGGGGTCCGTTGGGACCGTTAAGAGACCGGGTCCGTTGGGATCTGTACCAATAAGGGGTCCGTTGGGACCGTTAAGGGGGCGGATCCGTTGGGATCCGTACCAATAAGGGGTCCGTTGGGACCGTTAAGGGGGGCTCACAGTGGTCCTTTGTTTGAGGGTTAGATTGTTGGAATACAATTAAAGTCCCACATTGAAAATATATGGGAAAGATCCTGGGGTTATAAGATGGAAAATATTTCATTGGTACGAGGCCTTTTGGGTAATGCCCAAAAACAAAACCATGAGGGCGTGGGCCTAAAAGTGGACAATATCGTACCGTTGTGAAGATATATATGGATTTCATCGGATCTAACAGTGGTATCAGAGCGGGTCCATGTGGTGGGGGCTCTTATTAAGAGATCCGTTGGGATCGTTAAGGGGCGGGTCCGTTGAGATCCGTACCAATAAAGGATCCATTGGGATCGTTAAGGGGGCGGATCCGTTGAGATTCGTACCAATAAGGGGTCCGTTGGGACCGTTAAGGGGGCGGATCCATTGGGATCCGTACCAATAAGGAGTCCGTTGGGACCGTTAAGGGGGGCTCCCAGTGGTCCTTTGTTTGAGGGGTAAATTGTTGGAATACAATCAAAGTCCCACATTGGAAATATATGGGAAAGATCCTGGGGTTATAAGATGGAAAATATCTCATTGGTACGAGGCCTTTTGGATAATGTCCAAAAATAAAATCATGAGGGCGTGGGCCCAAAAGTCGACAATATTGTACCGTTGTAAAGATATATATGGATTCCATCGGATCTAACAGAATGAGCCCAAAGAAGTGTGCAAAGTTATACGATCGATCCAAGTGATATATTATTTATCAACAACATCTTAGTGTATGCATTGGGTATTTAACAAATAGCCCCCGGAGCATAGCTGAGTTGGTTAAGATGAAACAGACTTGTAGAAGAGAGCAAGAGCCCCCGGAGCATAGCTGAGTTGGTTAAGATGAAGCAGACTTGTAGAAGAGAGCAAGTGTTTGAATCTTGGCGAAGCCGAGCAATATCCTCCTCCGTCGTGACCAACTGCAGTTTCTCGATTTACCTCCTCACAGATAGTCGTGGGGCCGACCGTGTGAAACCGCTGGGGTGACGGATTCCACATTTTACAGAAGAAAAGGGTATTCAACAAATAAATTAAAAGATCGTGACACTTAGTGATTGAACGAGCCAAAAGAAGTGCACAAATTAAAGTCATACGAATTCGTGATAGGGCAAGATTTGTCAACAACATAATTAACTTAGCGTATGCATTTGGTATTCAACAAATAAGTGTTTACCACAAAGTAAAGTACATTAATTATCGAAGAGAGTTAGTTGTTCATTTCTAGCCAATCACATACAAGTGATCAGGGATTAATGCAAGTGTATCCATAGGTAAAACAATAATTGAGTTAAAGAAAATATGAAATTGTCAAAAATAAAATAATGATGAGTACCCCCTTGCTTGCTTGCTTTGACAAAGGTAAGAGATTTCTATTGATGCTTTGGAGATAGTCACATGACATAAGTTAAGTCAATATTCACGTTGAGTTGGAAGTGAAAGTCAAGACGAGCTCGGGTCAAATCAAGCCAAGTTTGATTTTGGACAAACTCTGATCAAGCTAGACGAAGCTTGGGTCATGTTAGACTGAGCTTGAATCAAATCATCTCCAAAATAAGATCTCAAGTCAAGTACGTAAATTCAATCTGAATTATATCCAAATGTGTTTCGTCCAAATTAAGATTCGACTTGGCAATTGCTAAAGTGTTGATCACCAAATGATTCGGCGGTTAAAACATCGATCACCAAGAAAAGAAGAGGTGTGTGTGCCCTTTGTGTACTAGCACCACCTTTCAGGTAATCGATTGCCGTACTTATTCAAAGTGCATCAATAGGTAGAATAACTTGAGGCAAGACATGAAACCTTCACTATAAAAGAATTAAGGGGATTATCAACCAAAAAAAGCTGATAATATCTCTTTTAACTGGTAAATATGGATTAATTTTTTATTTATTAATAGATGATTTTAAAGATAATTATCGATTAAAATATATTTGGTAAGTAATTTCAATTAAATTATTGGATAATTTTGAAACAATTTTAATAAAAATAAAATAAAATTCCAAACCTAGATTTAAATCAGGATTGCTCAAAGTGGGAGTCAGGTATCTTAACCGGACTAGATCACAATGGATTTATTACATATTAATAAGCTTCAATAATAGTATCTAAAATTATCATCGTGAATGCTTATAAATATTTCTATGTATTTATATGAAAATTATCAAAAATTCATACTACATTTAGAAATTTACTACTACTTGTTAAATAAATCATTTATATTGTTGGAAAGTCACTAATAAACCAACTTATTTGGTTGACTCGGGTTCAACCAATTTAGACATCTAACACCTAAAGGACAATTTTGAATTCCACAACAATATACCAAGCAAGTCTTAGACAAATACAAACATTACTACTTAAAGTTAAAGACAAGGACTCAGTTGAGGTGAGCAATTTGAAGGATGAATCTTGTACAAACATAAAGTAGGAAATAAGATAACAATTAAATTTGTTAGTGTAATGGACCTATTAAATTTGTTAGTGCAATGAACCTCTGATCAAATTTGATCAAGCTTGAGTTGAATTTATAACTCAAGCTTTAGTTGATTGCTATGAATTAGCAATCCATTGATGAGCTCATTAACCCTGATCGAGTTCGAGGTTTGAGAGAGTGTAAGGAGGTTTGTTGTATGTCAGTTGATTAGTGGATATGAGTAATCTATTTGTTAGAATATTATATATATTAAATATTCTATTAAATATTCTGTTTAGAATAAATCGTATTAAATATTCTGTTTAGAATAAATCGTCTAGAATAAGTCCCTATACTCATGTATAAATAGGGACCTATGACTTGTAATATTTCAATCAATTCAGAATAAATATTTTTCCGACATGTGGTATCAGAGCCTAGGGTTTTTTAGCGCCGCTGCCCTTTTCCTTCCGCGTCGACTTCCTGTTCGCTGCCGCCGGCCCTCCGGTGCTACTCCTCCCCTAGAGCGGGCGGCACCAAGGAATCTCTCCTTCTTTTGTTGTCGCCAACACCACTCCTCCTCTTTCGTGCCTAGGGCCGGCGGCGGTGATTGCATGAGGCTTTTGTTGCATGGAATTCAATTACACGCAATTGGAAATTGCTTCCGTTTTCCAAACGGAATTAATCAAACAATGGGAGAAAAAAGCATGCAACGTCTTCTTGCTTTTAGCAAGCCATGCATGCAACGTTTTGTTGTCCATTGGTTCTTCTAGCAAACCATGCCAGTGGACGTGAAGGCAGACGACCGCCGTTCTGTCCCACGTCGCTCTGTTCCACGCCAGTGGCCTTGCCCCCCTTTCATCCTTGCCGAAGTCGCCAGGATTCCGTGGGATCTTGTTCGCCGGCTGCCGGAGACGGCCGCAAGTGACCCTTTCTGCCCCGCCGCGCGATTCACGCGCTTTCTGCCCTACCAGAGGCCGTCGTCGTGCGATTCACGCGCTTTCTGCCCCGCCGCGCGATTCCGTGGGATCTTGTTCGCCGGCTGCCGGAGACGGCCGCAAGTGACCCTTTTTGCCCCGCCGCGCGATTCACGCGCTTTCTGCCCCGCCGCGCGATTCCGTGGGATCTTGTTCGCCGGCTGCCGGAGACCCTTTCTGCCCCGCCACGCGATTCACGCGCTTTCTGCCCTACCAGAGGCCGCCGCCGCGCGATTCACGCGCTTTCTGCCCCGCCGCGCGATTCCGTGGGATCTTGTTCGCCGACTGCCGGAGACGGCCGCAAGTGACCCTTTTTGCCCCGCCGCGCGATTCACGCGCTTTCTGCCCTACCAGAGGCCGCCGCCGCGCGATTCACGCGCTTTCTGCCCTACCAGAGGCCGCCGCCGCGCGGAGAAACTAGAGGTGAAGCAACCTCTGCCATACTGCTCATTTCTGCTTCGCGAAGTGATCCATGAGCAAACTCAAGCTGATCTCTACTCAAGCTGATCTCTACTCTACCACCTTGAGTTTGAGGGGGGGTGTTAGAATATTATATATATTAAATATTCTATTAAATATTCTGTTTAGAATAAATCGTATTAAATATTCTGTTTAGAATAAATCGTCTAGAATAAGTCCCTATACTCATGTATAAATAGGGACCTATGGCTTGTAATATTTCAATCAATTCAGAATATAAATATTTTCCGACACTATTGATGATACTATTGCAGCGAACATAAAATTTTTGGGTCTAGTTGGAAACTTGACCAATCGTTATCAGTCAATTCATGAAAACAATCAATTGACAAATGACACTATTGGAGCAAATAGAATATTTAAAATTTGACTGTAAACATGACTGCTGATCTAACAGTCGACTGTTATGTGTATAGTAGTCGATTGATGATCTTGATCCTGAGCTAGATGAAGCCATTGGACAAAAAATATTCGAGTTTGATATAAGCAATCGATGTCTATTGGTGCTAGCAGTCGATTGTTTGATCGAAAACCATCACAACAATAATCCTATCAACGAATGTTTTCATGAAATATTTTGATATCAATTCTTAAGGATTTTGGAGGAGAGTGTTGTTGTATTTTTAGACTTTAATGAGACATGAAACAATTTGTAAATCTTAATCCACATAAGTTCTATAAATTGAATAAGAACTCGGATAATTGAAAATACAAGAGTATAGATCTAGTTTCAATGATTAACATGACACAACACATTAAAATGCATAAATAATGACAAGGAACTTGATTGAAGAGCCATTGTCCTTGTCTTGCAGCATCAACTACTCGATCCCTGTGGAAGAAGATGCAGCGGAAGCAAGATGGTGGTCTTCCAAGGATATTAGGGTGATGGTGCCGTAAAATTTTCATCAATGGGAAACGAATATAAGATGTTAGTTAAAATCCTAAATTCTCAAAGACTAAAACCTATGAGGTACACTGTTGACAGTGGCGTACGTCTAGATGGCGCGTGGCCATACCCCGCGGCGTGCTTGTCAGCTGGAGTGGTCAGTAGGACAAGAAAAGGAGTGGTCATTGACAGAAGGTACGATTCGGCCCCGACTCTCTGGGTCGAGTCGGGTATGCTGCTCAGTCGGGCTACCCGGGAGTCTGCTCGGCGGGGTTATCTGTGACATATGCTGACGAGCTCCGATTTCTCAGGACGAGTCGGGTATGCTACCCACTCGGATTATCTGGGAGTCGGCTCGGTAGGGTCATTCGTATCTTCGGAGGATGCACCGGGCTATCGGGCTTGGATGTAGACCTCTCGGGCGGTTACCCAGGGACTCGGACGGGCCCCAATGCTCCTAGTCGGTCGTTCTCGGATGATTGACTCGATTCGGCCGTGTCTCTCGATCGGATCCGTACCCGTATCCTTACGACCGTAAC
>NC_133864.1:3888925-3970948 GCF_044706935.1 Curcuma longa | reverse complement strand
TGTCAAACATCGAAACTCTAGGCAAGATCTTAGTGCATCTTGCACCAACAATAACTACTATATATGTCTATAACAAGCTCCAACAACAATAATAATACCAATGTCACTAATGATATAGATCAAGATGTGGATATATAGTATAGAAATTACATGAAATATGATTAGTACATGCCAATTTTCAATTGGTCCTAAATGACTCAAAAGGGTCTGATCATATTTGTAAATACTTTATGCTAAACTATAATAACAAATCATGATTCAAACCTTTTGATTCCAAAAGAAATCTATATCATATTTACAAATACTAAATGCTAAACTGTAGTAACAAATCATGATACTTTATTTCAGAGTGTTAAACAAACATATAAATATCCATTAATATTTTGAACTTTAAGTACGTACAATAATCAAAATAAAATATTTATCTTTATTATCAAATATAGAGCAATAAAATGTATATATATTCCCACGGGATGAATTCTTCTTCCATAATGAGAACTCTCATGTCTACAACATGCGCATGAAACATCTTAAGCATCAAGTCCTTGATAAGTGGATCTGTCAATATGAAATTTGTACTGATATGCTCTATCATCACTTGACGACTCTAAACTCTTTCTTTAACTGCTAGAAACTTGATGTCGATGTACTTGGACTTCGACGAACTGTGATTATTCTTGACATAAAGTTTTATGACTTTATTATCACAGTTGATTAGAGTTGTCAAAGGGGCTAACCCATGGTGGGGCGGGCCAACCCACTAAAAACCCATCATATGACAAGGCAGGACGAGTCGATCCACCAACTTGGCGGGTTGAATCATCTCTAACCCAATCCAACTCAAGGCGGGCCGCGGGTTAGGCGGGACAATCCACGGGTCTGTCAAAAAATAAAAAATATTAAAAATATTAAGTTTAGATTATAATTAAAATTGATTAAGTTGAAAATTTTAAGTTTAAATTGTAATTTTTAAGCTTGAATTGTAATTTAAACGGATCAAACACACTAACTCATTAAGTTTGCTACTTTAATTTTAAAATTTAAAATAAATAAATAAACTTTCTCAATCTGCGGGCCAACCCACGCGGGTGGCGACCTAGGCGGATCAACCCATCTAAATCCATCTTAAAATGGGTTAATAAAATTTCAATCCAACCCGCCTAAATTACTTGGCGGGGCGGGCCAATCCGACGGGTCTAACCCAAATTGACGGCTATATAGTTGATCCTCAATCTGTCATATATACAGGACAAGTATAACAAACTTACTTCTATTGAACTTGACATATATGCATTGATCAATAGGATTTTCTCTAAATCCAAATGAGATGACCACTTGATCAAATTTTTGTTACCATTGGCGGGATACCTATTTTAAATCATAAATGGACTTCTTTAATTTACATACTAGGTGTTTTAAATCTTCAAACTCAAAGTTGTCTGGTTGCACTATATATATATATAGACTTCTCAATGTCTCTATTGAGAAATACAATCTTTACGTCTATCTAATGTAGCTCCAAATCAAAATGAGTCACAAGTGTCATGATTACTCTAAGAGAGTCTTTCGTCGGCACAAGTGAAAAAGTCTCCTTGTAATCAATGTCTTCCTTTTGAGTAAATCTCTTGACAACAAGACGAACTTTATACTTTTCGACATTGCCCTTTAAATCTCGTTTGGTTTTAAATATCCATTTACAATCAATGGATTTCATACCTTCAGGCAATTCGATAAGTTTTCAAATATTATTGTCTGTCATAAACTTCAACTCTTCTTGTATGGCGTTAATCCACCTTTCAAGATTAGGACATTGTTTGACTTCTTGAAAAGATACGTGATCACTTTCTAACCCAATGTCAAACTCGTCCTCTTGGAGATAAACATAATCATGAGATATTGTGGATCTCCGTTCCCTCATAGATCGCCTTAAAGACACTTGTTCTTGAGGTGGCTGAGGTACTTGCTCATCAATAAACAACAATATCTCATTTAAGCGGAGGGATACTCCAACTGTATTGGAGATGTCACGAGAATATCTTGATTTACTGCTCCCTTTGGATGTGCAATATCCATGATATGCGGTATGATAACCATACCACTACTGATTGCGCTAGTAGTGATCACAGAAAGATTGCTTACGCTTTCCTAAAAAATTATTTCTCTAACTAATTTATCACTCCCACTATCCTTTATGAATTTGACATTTTTCATTTCGAAGAATGATTTGTTAGAGGGATCATAAAATTTATACTATCTAGATTTTTCAGAGTAACCTACAAAAGTGCAGCTCACAGTTTAATTAATGCCAAGAACATATATATATATAAGTATAGATAATAAAATATGCAAATAAAGCATATAAATGGGCTATTTATGAGATACCAAATATAACATTATATTTTACTCTTTGAACTAAAATATAATTTGTTAGCGGTACTCTCTAATATAACTCAAACTTTAGTAGGCCACATAATGAGTCTTCCTTTGGATTTATATGAGTTATATGTTAGTTCATAACTTACATTAACATTAATCAACTATGCAATATACATTCTTTTGAGCCAACATATTTTGTACATGATCTGAACAAAATAAGTTGTAAGCTACATTGAATATATATCTGACATAAAAGTAATTTTTCTTTGGGTCAATTACTTTTAGCATAGATGTCTACCAACATAAAATGCAGTAAACCTATTTAATGTGCATTCCTTTGGGCCGACACAATGGTTCAATTTAATAACACATATCTAGATAGACCCTAGAAACTTTATCTAAATAGATAAGCATATGATCAGCCTTAATAACTTAAAATATTAGACTTATCAATCGATTGATAATATATGATAATCGATTGGTATCACTCAATCGATTTGAAAGCCTATTATATGCGACTTCAAGATCATCAATCGATTGATGATGAGTGTCAATCGATTGATGTCAACTAGTCGATCTAGCTCACTAATCGATCCAAACCTTTATCTGTTCGACATCTAACTCAACAATCGATTATTGATTCTTAGCAATCGATTGGTGGCCACCAATCGATCACTTAAATTGATTACTAGAAGCAATCGAATAAGGTAACCGATTAAAATCGATTTTGTCATGATATTAAGGCGGTCAATCATCAATTTTCCATGGGTCTCGTCTCAACCAAAAGGGCAAAAAACCTTAAAAAAAAATTTTCACGTTCCTTTAAAAAACCATTTTTTGTTTTTTGTTTTTTTATTTTTGTTTTTGTTTTCTGTTGGCTTTCACACACTGAGGTTTTTTGGAATGTGGGAAAGAAAATAATTCTTGAAATTTTCCACATTCTTTATTTTCACGTTCCTACATTCATTTTAAAAAAAAATCTCATGCTCCTTTCACATTATGAACCATACAACAAATTGAGCCTATATCCAATTCAACCTGTTCACAATCAACTTGGAATGAACATGCCACCAATCACACGGTAAGCGCAATCTTGTAAATCATGAAATACACATAAGTTCTATAAACAAAATAAGAACTCAGATAATTAAAAATACAAGAATATAGATCTAGTTTCAACGATTAACATGACACAATATCTAAAATGCATAAATAACGACAAGGAACTTAATTGGAAAGTCATTGTCCTTGTCCTGCAGCATCAACTGTTCAATTCCTATGGAACAAGATGAAGCGAAAGTAAAAGGACGGTCTTCTAAGGAAATTAGGGTGATAGCACCGTAACCTTCGTCAATGAGAAATGAAGGTAAGATGTCAGTTAAAACCCTAAACCCTCAAGAACTAAACCCTATATATAGAAATTCGATCCGTTATCAGCCCATAGATAATAACAGATAGGCCTAACAGGTTCTACATATTTAATCCACATTTGATAATCTAAAATTTGATAAATCTTAGTTAGATCACTTAAATGAGTTTGATTCATTTTCACAAATATAAATTACAATTAAACTCACCTTAAGAGATTAAATCCAACGTACTAGACAATCCTAAGCAACAAGAAAGTGAAATTCATTTATAAAGTTATTTACATTCATTATTTTGTATTTATATCTTTGTATTATTGTTGTATTGCTTGTAAGGACAGAGATTGTAAAAGGTTTCTTCACCTTCGAAAGGTGCCTGAAAAGGAGAAATCACAATAGCAATACTATTAGGACGCTTGATCATGGAGTAGAAATTGAGAATTTTAAACCATATAAAATCGATGTGTTGCATGTTTGTGTTTTATTTTGTAATTTATTTCTATATTTCTACTGCATATTAACATCTTGTAAATGAACACATTATTGACGAAATCAAACAAAGCAAATCGCTATTCACTCTTCCTCTAACGATGTCATCCGTCTCAACACTATTTTGATAGAACAAAGAAGATTAACAATTAACATGAGTGAAGAAGGTAAGCCAATGAACAAGTGTTCGAACCCATCTTTATCAAAAACAAGCGCTTAATCTTGTATATACTTTCAAAAATAACAAAATTTATAATAATCATAAAAGATTATCTTTCAAACAATAAATCAAATCAAAGGTGTGTATTTAATTAATTAGTTCATTAGGTTTAAAATTATAAGCAAACAGAAAGGCCAAATTGAACAGCGGAATATTACAAGCTAGCCCCTTAACGAAGTTTAAGACAGAAATGAACATATATAATTGATTCTCTACAAATTTATCACAATTAAATTGAGTCATTTGTCAACACGTTGGCATGTAACTACGTTCACTTAATTCTTTTTTTGCCATCTTATTTCAATGATTAGGTAGGTGGCATTGATATAGAACAAATTTTTGATATAGATCGATCAATCGATCGATCGATAAGTATCTTTTTTCTACGATATGATAACTTCAACTTGGAGGGGGTTCGAAATTGACTTGAGGCGACAGAGGAGGTCTAGAGCTTTGTAGCGGATTGCAACCACCTTATAGGAGAGCTTGGAGTTGAAACACATGCCCCCACGGGCGGGAGCAGCTGGTCAGGGCCTAGATGCTTGCAGTTGAAGGTATGCGGTTCGAGGGCTCATGGCGCACATGAGATAACATCAAAATGTGTCATGTTTCCAATTCCCTCGAGCCACTATGCCCTGGCCAGTCCCGCATTCTTTTACTCCCCCTCAATGTTGTCGGTTCCAACCTTTGCAGTTGGAGTTGAAACACAACCTGATGCATTTACCTTAACTTAAATGTTGTCAAACATCAAAATTATATTTTCTGAGCATGGTTGCACCAAGACTGCTGCATTTCTGGACTTTCAAGAGGCAAACCAAAATAATCAACAACAGTAAAGCCAACTTCATTTATGTAAACTTTGTTTGTTTCGATGGATGTCGTTTAATTTTATTTATACATCATGTATTTGGCTTGTATTGTTTGTAAGAATAGGTGTTATAAGAGGTTTCTTCATATCTGAAAGTTATCCAATAAGAAAAAGGCATAATGGAGTATCACTCGGATTAGACTATGGAGTAGAAATCGGAAGTCTCGAGCAATGTTAAATCTCAGTTTGTTGTGCATGTATTGACTTTATTTTATATTTTTGTTTCATCTACATATTAACTCATGGTAGACGAGCACGACGATCAAGAATGATGAAAGAATAGCAAATGCTATTTCTCCACCTCAAGCCACATCATTGGTCGCAACACTTAAAAGCTACGTGGAACACAACTCATTCTCCACCAATTATACATGCTATATATATTTGTTTATGCCAATTAAATTGAGTCATTTGCTAACACATCGGCATGCATCTACATCTAATTCCTTACTTTGCCATCATCTTATTTAAAAGCTTAGGTGACATTTATATAACTATATATTGAACAAACTTTTGAGATATATATATATATATATATAGATTGATAAGTATCACTTCTCTAGGATTCGATCACTTCAACTTGGAGGAGGCTTGTAATCGCCTTTAGGTGGTAGAGGAGGTTTAGGGTTTCGTACCGGAGTACAACCCCCTTGAGGATGCTGTCGATTTGAAGCACAACCTGATGGCACAGGGTGTGGTACCGATGATGTTTGGCCTTGAGGAAGCAACGCCAACCACAAGCTCTTATCCATCGACCATTTGGGAATTCTCGCATCGCACATCACCAAAAGCAACAGAAATGCAACAGCAAAGGAGATCATTGTTGTTGGTGTTGTGGAGCCAAGTCGAAGATGATGACGATACTCCATAATCATAATTCACAACCTCCTCCTCCTCCTCCTCAGGGCATCCACTCTAAGTTGGCTCTTTGCTAGGTTTCTATAGATCTTTAAGCAATCCTATAATCTTCATATAGAGGGCTCTCAGTCATGGCTCATGCATGTTTTGACTTATGAGCTCATCAAATAGGACCATGGAAAAATCTATCAAGGATTTCATGATTGCCACTCAAGAATTTGGGCTTTTATGTTCAAATTAAATGAGAATTTGAATTTAGTCAAAAGTGTTGAATATCTTCCCCACTTGAATGCCATTTGTTTGGTTCTAGTGAAGAAGGTCATCAATTGTGTTCTTGAGAAGACTCTAAAGTCATAAGAAGTGAGAGGACAAGATTTGTCAACAAACATAAACGTGAGGGATTGGAATTTCATCCTAAAAGGTTATTCACTTTTAAAATTGTTATCATAATTCTTAATATATTTTTTTTTAAAAAAAATCAAAGTTTGAAAACTTTCAAGAGGAGTGTTTGATTCAAGATTATCATACATAACTTTAGTTATGTGATTACTAGATAATCACATAATCAATGTTATAAAAAATAAAATATAAAATATAAAATATGTTGTTTGGTTCAATCTTAGATAATGCAATACAAATTTATTTGTTTGGAGATTTTAGTATATAACTTAGTGCAGAGAATTGTATTAGACGTTGGATTGATGATCTACGATTGTATTTACTTTAAATTTTGAAAATTAAAATTTGATGGTCGCTACGACTATTATGCATACGTTATAATATATCAAATAATAATATAATAATTAATAAGTTTGATTGAATAAAAATAAAATAAAAAATAATAATACTATTATTAATGGTGATATATATAAATAAATAAATTTGGATAATATTTTATAATTTTTTTGAAATAATTTTGTTGGGCTTTAGATTATATCTATTTAATTTATCTCAACTGGATGTAGAAGTTGATTGATTCAATTGATCAAAGTTTTAATAAAAAAATCTAAGTTAAAAAAAAAACTCACGTGATCGTCCCTCATGCATGTGATCGTACGCTCATTGAGCCGCTCCCACCTTTGTGGAACTTTGATTTAGGTTTGCATCATTGATATTTGTACCCTGCATTCTAGATATTTATGTAGAATATTTTTCGCACGTTCATGCATATCATCCATAGAGGTCATAGAGCATTACGACTTTCAGGGACTAGTGTATTGTACTAGCCCGGTTAACACGAGTTTGTGTGCTGAGTTGTATAATAACCTAGTTCAGATCGACGATCTAACCTATTCCACTCGAGTAGACGGGAGGGATTTTATTTTATCACCCACCGTCATTAGAGAATACTTAGAACTTAAACATTCATCATATCTATTTACTTGCTACCCCCTAGGGATGTATCTTTTAAGAATCCCTACTCACACATTACCATAGACTTCATGCATTCACATTTCTTTGGAGAAGAGAGGGTCCCTACAGTGATCCAGTTCTCTTCAATTAGACTCGGAGTACAAGACTATGTCCTGTACAGAGTCTTGGTGATTTGCATTCTGCCCTTGACTACCAGGGACGTCACGATAATGCGACCATTTCATACATTAATATTCTCTTACATGAATTACATCATAGATTAGATATAGATATTAGTTTGCATATATTTCATGCTTTTATTTTTTCATCTGGTGTCACCACCAGCAAGAGGGTACATATGCCCTACTATCACATTTTGACATCACTTGGATTTGACATCACTGCAGATGAAGTCAAACCAACTAGTGAGTTTGACATGTTAGGTATTAGGAGTTTTTCTTTAGCTGGGGTATATATAGATGAGAATGGAGTTTTATCTTGGAGACCGGGAACCAGTCTCAGCCACAGCTAGCCGCTGCCGCCGAGGAGGAGGAGGACGACGACATTGACCTAGCTGATCTTCTCCAACTCCCTCCACCTCCACCTTTTATCACTCTAGAGTAAAGAGTGATTAGACTTGAGAAGTCAGTCCACAGTCTACATGAGTCAGTTACTTTCTATCAGCAGACTATGACTAGCCAGTTTGAGAGTCAGGAGGAGAGGAGTAGGGCTAGACATTCTGGGTTGATGGACATGCTCAGATCTTGGGACATGGGTCATCCTCAACCACCTCCCCAGTAGACCCAATCTTTTGATTTTATATTTGACTTGTATTGACTGATTATTATTTCAGTATTACATTTCTTTATTACACATCCTTATTGCACTTTATTGTTCAATACTTGTCGAAATTAAGAATGTGTTTAGTAGACTAAGTTTAAATTTTCTTACATTTCAAAAACTCATATTTTCATATCTACTATTATTTAGTTTTTTAAAATGGTTTCAAAATTTTATTTTATCATTGAAAAACTTAGTTTAAAAGTTTTGATTTCAAAAGAAAAAAGAAATTTTTGGCCGTAGTCTAGGTACTCCCAATAGAGATCATGCACTTATAGACTTAGGTTGACGCATCTCACAAAGCACATTAGATAACTTGATTGTGTATTGTGAAACTTAGAATAGAACGGTATGAGATGCATAGGGTCATAGCCTGAGTTCTAGATGCTTATGTCTGTGCATCAAACTAAAACTTAGGCTATAAATATAAACTATGAATCAAGTTAAATGTTCCGATTTAGCATAAGCTAACTGGAATGATACACTTAAACTTGACTAACTTGGTCAAGTTACTATTTTTTGATAGTTAGCCAAAACCTAAGTTGGACATGTGCTTAAGAAGAAATTTGTTTATCTAAGTATTTTTTTTATTATTATAACATGCTTGAACTCACATATATTTTTCACGTGATTAAATGATTTTTTTAAAAAAAATCAAGTTTACTAATTTTTTGATTATGACAAAGGGGGAGAGATAAAGAATTCAAAGTTAAAATATTTTTAAACTTTTGTTAAATATTTTTCAAAGTGATTTTGAGTGTTATTTTCTTGAAAAATATAATTTTTTTTCAAAGTTGATTTTTACAAATTAATTACAAAATACTTTCCAAATATAAGTAGGACTTGGATGGTTTTATATCAAGTTGATCAAAACTAAACTATATCAGGGGGGAGAGAAGAAAAAGATATTATTTTAAAATTATTATTCTCCTTTAAAGTAAAACATAAGTTTAGGGGAGTCCTGAATTAAGGAGAAGTCAAGGACTTTAAATCGTTAATACTTGTGATGACTTGCCTTATTTGTTGCAATGTCTTCTTTTATATTATTACAAATATTTTTTTTCTTAACTTGGAACCTAAGTTGTCATAATCAAAAAGGAGAAGATTATTGGTGTAGGGAGCACCAGATGATCGAACCTAAGTTTTGATAATGACAAAGAGTTTAAGTTAAGTGTGTGAAGTTATCTGATAAGTTAAATTGAGTGTGCAGTTAGCACAGGAAAATCCTAGTTGAAGCTAGACATAGGAAAATCCTAGTTGCTGCTAGGCGGTGGAAGTCCTAGTTGGAAGCTAGACAGAATACTTAATCTGGAGGATTACGTGGAAGACATGACTTGGACGACTGGACAAAGAAGTCCTGATTAAGAGGACTAGGCAGGAGGTCTTAGCGGATCAAGTACACTCGGTGGAAGTCTAGGCAGCTATGGAGGACTGAACGTCTAGTAGTGAAAGTCTTAGGGGCCGAGGATCGAGGCTAAATAAAAGTCCAATAAGTCTGGAGGACTTGGTTGGCACAAGATAAATTCTCTTGATTGAAGTGGGTGAGGACGCGCTCCCGGGAAGAGAAACAGTAGGCGTCAGTCTGACCTAGGATTTCATTGGAAACATGAAGTCAAGGCCAAACAGTTTGAAAAAACTATTCACTTTCCTGTTACTTTTGTGTTTTGCACTAACGTATAATACAGGAAAGGAGGGATTAGAACTTTGTGTTTCAGGTGCTCTTATTTGGATCCAAGTGATCAGACAGTCCAGGCGTCCGGATTGGTTCCAGGAAATCGGATGTCAGCGGAACGGGACCAGCGAGACGGTGAGGTGGCAAAGTCCCAGTGGTCGGGACACCTCAGCCTCCAGGCGCTCTGAAAGGCTCCAGGCGCCCATATCTGGATAAAACGTTACGAAGGCAAGGTTGATCAGGAACCTCCATGTCAACATACAAATTTGAGATCAATTACACCAACATACGCAACTCCATAATCATTATATGGAGACTTGTGGTCATGACTATTCTAAGCTGGCTCTTATGTGGCATGGAAGTGAATGATTTCAATCGCATGGAAAAAATGTATTAAGAAGTAATTTCATGGCTTCACAGTTGAATGCCATTTGCTTGCAGTTCTAGGTAGATAATTAAAACTTCTCACTTGGACCTTGCTAGTCAATGCATGAGTCCAAAGATGGTGACACTTAGTGGTTGAACATATATATATAGGACAAGATTATTATTATATTTGTCAACAACATCTTAGCGTATGCATTGGGTATTCAACAAATAAATTAAATTACAAGATGGTGACACTTAGCTTGGTAATTGAATGAGCCAAAAGAAGTGCGCAAAGTAAAGTCATACGAATGCGTGATAGGGCAAGATTTGTCAACAACGTAATTAACTTAGCGTATGCATTGGGTAATCAACAAATACAAACATTATTGAAGAGAGTTAGTTGTTCATTTCTAGCCAAGCAAGCACATACAAGTGATCAGGGATTAATGGAAGTGTATCCATAGGTAAAACAATAATTGAGTTAATACTAATAAATACATTGTCAATTAATTAAAAAAATGACAATAAAATAAATTTAAAAATTTTATTGTGATATTTTGTCTCCAATTCCATGGATGAGCTTACATCAAAGTCACCTTCTATCTTAATTTCCTCCTACATTCTAAAAGTGTTTCCTCCTACCTTCATTGAAAGGAGCAAATTAAAAATGCCACAACGAAGGAGAACATCTTTGGAGTTGTTGAGTGAAGTCGAAGATGATCATACTCCATAACAATATTAACTTCAATAAATAAATGTATTAAGGATATATATATTTCATGATTTCCACTCAAGAATTTGAAATATATATATATTTTTTGAGGCTGATAAACTAAATGAAGGATTGAGTATCTTCCACGCTCCAAGTGCCATTTGATTGGTCCTAGTGAAAACTTCTCACTTGAACCTTGCTAATCGATGAGTCCAAAGATTGCGACACTTTGTGAGTGAATGGGCCCAAAGAAGTGCCCAAAGTCATATGAAGTGATAGGACAAGATTAGCCAACAACTTAGCGTATGGTTTGGGTATAGAACAAATCAATTATGAACCTTTGTTTATCACAACATTTCTAGTCAATCATATAGTTAAAATACAATGTCAACTAATGATGGAAAAATAATATTAATGGCACATTTATTTATTGAAGTTAATATTGTTATTAATAATTTTGACCGTAAGACTTAGAACAATCAATCTAACAATAAAATTATTATAAGAATTTTAATAAATTTGTTAAAATTTGACCATTAATATATATATATATATATATATATATATATATATATATATATATATATATATATATATAGTGATAATAGTTGATGATTTTGGATGTGAGTAGGGTAGGGTTGCAAATGCGACAAGTTGAACCAATCTTTATGTTGTATTTACAATTATTTAGTAAAGCATGTGTAAAAGTTTTGGTCGTAACTATTATAATAGTATTAAAATGATTTTGACTAAATCAAAGTAATTTTAATTAAATTTGAATAATTATAAATAAATTAATAGTATATATATATATATATATATATATATATATATATATATATATATATATATATATATATATCAAATTAGAGTAATTTTACTCTACGTTGTTATTAGATTAGATATGTATATATTTGTGAATATTTGATTGATTTATTTGTCATCTTTAGTTGATTTTATCTATGTAAATAATTATTTAAATTAGAAATTTATTTTTTATTTATTTAGATTTGATGGATATGTATATAATCTTATTATTGTAATAAATAATATTCAAGTTATTCTCAAATCAGAGCCTTTAACTCAGACCCCTAATTCCTTCAAAACCTAGGTCAATGGCCTCTTGACCTCCTCTACTGCCTCCATCATCTCCGCCATATAACCAGTGCATCGTCCCTTTCACACAATCTCATCGCCATTAACGTGGCAGCCCAAGCTCCTTTGAAACTCACCTCCACCAATTACCCACCCTGGCGACTTTGGTTTCAGTCTCTCCTTATTGGTTATAATCTTATATATTATGTTGATGGCTCCAATCCATGCCTGCCTCCCACCATCTCTTAAGGTAATTCCATGGTCCCCAACCCTGACCATTTGCTTTGGATCTATCAAGATCAATTACTTCTCTTGCAGAAGATCAATTACTTCTCAACGCTACTATTGGTGTTCTCTCGCCCACCTTGATTTCGTTCATTGCTGCTTCTAAAACATCTCTTGATGCTTCGACCACTCTTGTAAAGACCTACGCTCCGCTGTCGCCCCCAATCTGCACCCTTACCAAGGGCGTTGCTAGCTCTGTGGTGTCATTGATCACTCTACCAAGCGTTGCACTTCTTACCAATATCTATCGTGGACTCCACAACAACAAGGTTCCTCACCCGACCTACGTTGCTACTCAGGCTCACACGACTTCTCACCCGCTTACTAACCTTGTACACACAGAATGACCCATGGACTCTTACGCCTCTGCGTTGCACTTCTTACCAATATCTACCTTGGACTCCACAACAACAAGGACCCCTTCCTCACCTGACCTACGCTGCTCTTCAGGCTCACACGACTTCTCACCTGCTTGCTAACCCTGTACACACAGAATGGCCCATGGACTCTGACTCCTTTGCGTTGCACTTCTTACCAATATCTACCGTGGACTCCACAACAACAAGGACCCCTTCCTCACCTGACCTACGCTGCTCCTCAGGCTCACACGACTTCTCACCTGCTTGCTAACCCTTTACACACAGAATGACCCATGGACTCTGATGCCTCTCACTATGTGACCACTGATCTAACAAATCTCTCTCTCCACTCTTCGTATGCTGGCTCGGATACCATTATTGTGGGCAATGACACTGGTTTATCTATCTCACACACTGACTCTCTCACTTTACCAACATTTTTTCACCTTTATCTCTTATCAATACGCTATGTGTTCCTTTAATTCCATGAAAAAAATTAATTTCTGTTGCCCAACTGTGTTGCACTAACAATGTATCTGTTACCTTTTTATCCTATTATTTTTAGGTGAAGAATCTATGAATGGGGGCTCTTCTACTCACGGGTCCATGTAATAATAGGATCTATGTTTGGCCACTCTTCAAGCCCCTTTCACCTGCACCCATTGCCCTCATCTCCACCATTGCGTCATTGTCCCTTTGTAACTCTCGGTTAGGTCATCCTTTTTCCAACATTATTTATCACTTAGTCTCTAATAATACTGTTTCAGTTCCGTCTAATGTTTTTTTGAATTTTCATTGCAATTCCTGTAATTTTAATAAAAGTCACAAGCTTTCATTGTTTGATTCCACTCTTACTTCCTCATTGCCTCTTGAATTAATTTTCTCTAATGTATGAACCTCTCCAGTTCTCTCGTTGGATGCTTATAAATATTATTTAATTTTTATTGACTATTTTTTCAAATATATCTAGTTTTATTCACTTAAACGCAAATATGATGTCATCTCTATTTTCACAGACTATACAAATCTTGTTGAAAAATATTTCAATTAAAAAATTATCTCCTTTTACATTGATAATGGAGATGAATTTCTTATCTTAAAAACACTCTTGCTACAACCTGGAATCTTCTACCTTACTACCCTACCTTATACACTCAAACACAATGATTTTACTAAACGATGGCATCAACACATTGTCGAAACTGGTCGAAACGGGCGTCACTCTTTTACACCAAGTATCCATTCCAGTTACTTTTTGGCCTTACGCCTTTGCTACCGTAACCTATTTAATAAACCATATGCCCAAAGCCAATCTCTCCATGCTCTCGTCTGTTGAAAAACTCTTCTACCGTTCTTCCAACTTTCACAAGCTTCGGATATTTGGCTGCCTATGTTATCCTTCGTTACGTCCCTACACCGGGCACAAATTGGACCCTCATTCTTCTGCTTGTGTTTTTCTTGAGTACTCTCTTACTCAAAGTGTGTATTTTTGCCTTGATTTTCCTCTTCTAAAATCTTTGCCTCTCGTCATGTTTGTTTTGTTGAAACTATTTTTTTCCTATGCTAGTTCTTCCTTTCCTATCTCACTTGAATACTTACCCGACTTTGCCTCCTCTAGTATGGTCTATCCATTCCATCCCCATTAGTGGCTACACTCTCACACACGGATCCTCGCTTGTGCTCCACCCCACTCATGCTCCTAAACCATTACCTCCTACACCTTCACATGCACTAGATGATCCAGCACCTCCTACACCTCCCTATGCACTAGACAACCCACTGATGTCCTCATCCTCTATTCCTCACCCCATGACCACCCGATCCAAAAATCATATCATCAATCCTAATCTCAAATACTCTCTCATCACCACTACTACCTATGCAGATCATGAACCTACATGTGCCACCATTACCCTTTGAGACCCACATTAGCTATCTGTCAACTGAATTTGATGCTTTTCTTCGCAATGACACTTGGGATCTTGTTCATCCTTAGTTTACTCAGAATCTCATTAGTTGTAAGTGGGTGTTTCTCATTAAATGTCATTTTGATGGGTCTGTTGAATGTTATAAAGTTTGTCTTGTTGCAAAAGATTTTCATCAACGTCCTTGTTCTTGTGGGCTAATTCTATCTCAACGACGTTATGCACTTGATCTTCTTACTCAGTTCAACATGCACAGTTCGAAGTCTGTCCAAACACCCCTTGCCACCATTATTAAGTTATCTCTTCATGATGGCGCCGCTTGCACAGATGTCACTCCCTACAGGCATGCCGTGGGCATTCTTCAATACCTGCTTGTCACTCGCCTAGACCTAGCCTTTGCTAATAATCGCTTCTCTCAATTCATTCATGCCCCTTCTGAACACCATTGGGGTGTGGTCAAGCATCTATTTTGCTATCTATGGTACTCTTGCTTATGGTCTTTATATTCACTCTGAGACGTCACTATCTCTTCATGACTTTACTCGTGTTGATTGGGGTTGCAATCTTTGTTGTTGCAATTATGCCCATAAGTCATATTTTGATGTTTGACACCAATAAACATTAGAGCACAAGATGAGATATCTAACTTTTGTGTTAAGTGCGCAGGAAAGTCCTTACGAGGTAAGGCAAGTACAGGAAAGTCCTTACGAGGTAAGGCAAGTGGAGGAAAGTCCTTACAGGTGAGAAGACCGGATGTCCAAGAGGGTCAAGGAGCGAACTCTTGGAATGAGGAAGTCCTTACGGGGTAAGGCAAAGCATGAAAAGTCCTTGCGGGTAAGAAGATCGGACGTGAGGCAAAAGGAAAGTCCAAGAGGCGAGCTCTTGGCATGGTAAGATAAGATGAAGATCAAGAAGGTCGACAATCAAACTCTTGATCAAGCGAGGAAGTCCAAGAGGCGAGCTCTTGGCATGAGAAAGGCCTTATAGGATAAGGCAAATGAGGATCAAGAAGGTCGATGACCAAACTCTTGATCAAGCGAGGAAAGAACTCGGTAAGACTTCATTTCAGCTACTTAATCCTGGTGTCAGTCAACTGATTTTACACTTTAGTTGACTGATTTTACACTTCAGTCGACTGGGTTTATACTTCAGTCGACTGGATTTATACTTCAGTCGACTAGGTTTATACTTCAGTCGATTGGGAGCAAATAGAAGGTAAAATGACTCAACTGATCGACCATATCAGTGGACTGATGGGAAAAACCAGTTGATTGAAATTTGAATTCCGACAAAAATTAGGCGTGACTTTAGCAGTTTAGTGATCGTTTTCTAGGTTTGACTAAATCAGTCGACTGGGATGGTAAATCCAGTCGACTGATGACTTAAAAACTGAACTGGTTTAAATGGTGAGTGCACTTCATGGAAGATACAATTAAACATTGTTTATGCTCCAAGTGCTTGTGCTCTAGTGATCAAGAAACCTGCTGGTGTTCATCTAAAAAGCTTGGAGAACCTCTTGAAGAAGAAGAAACATTCTTATCACTTTTGTATAATATCTTTACTCTTCTTCTTCCTTGTATTGCTTGGTTGTTTGTATACAACTTGTAATCTATTGTAAGAATGTTTCTCTGCCTTCGGGGTTTGTCCGAGAAGGAGAAGATATAGTGGAAGAGTGGCTGAGTGAAGATCCTTGGATTAGTCGCCTCAAGAAGACGGATACCAAGTAAAATACGCCTTATTAGCATTGTTGAGTTGTGAGAGAGTGTAGAGTGTCTTTCCTTCATCGACGAAAGTTCGAAAGAAGCTATCCAACCCCCCTTCTAGCTTACAAGGTCCTAACAATCTTGATAATCACTGTTCCACCGAAGCATATGCTATCTTCCTTGGCTCCAATCCAATCTCTTAGAGCTCTAAGAAATAAAAATCCACTGCTCGGTCCTCTACGAAAGTTGAATATCGAGCCATTGCACCGGGTGTTGCTGAAATTTCATAGATTGCTCTCTCCTTCGAGAATTGTGTGTACCTATTTTGTCTATACCTGTCATCTATAGTGATGATATTGGAGCCACTTATTTCTGTGCTAACCCGATTTTTCACTCTCATATGAAGCATATTGCCTTGGACTACCATTTTATTCTCGAACTTGTCCAGGGTGTCTAGTTGCATATTTCTCATGTCTCATCAAGAGATCAACTTGTTGATGCTCTCATCAAGTCATTATCCAGTGCTCGCCTTCGCAGTTTGTTATTCAAGATCAACATTTCTCCAGCACCTCTATCTTGAAGGGACATATTGGATTAGATATGCACATATTTATGAATATTTGATTGATTTAGCTATCATCTTTAATTAATTTTATTTCATATAAATAATTATCTAAATTAAGAATTTATTTCTTACTTATTTAGATTTGATAGACATGTATATAATCTTATTATTGTAATCAACAATATTCAAATTATTCTCAAAATCTCATAGTTGTAACAATTACGATTATAACTCCTCAAGAAATCTACCCTAAATTGGCTCTTTGCTCAACTTGATGGATTCTTTAAGAAACCCAATAGAGAGGAACCATTCTGCTACTCTTGCATCACAAACCAACCATTGTGAAAAAAGCAACAAAAGTACAACAGCAAAGGAGATGATCCTAGGAGCTGTGAAGCAATGCCAAAGATGATGATACTCCATAATTGCAATTCACAATCTCCTCCCTCACAAAATTTACTTTGAGTTGGCTCTCTGCTTTGCTTGATGAATTCTTTAAGCAACCCTATTGTCTCTTTATATAGAGAATTTTAGTCTTGATTCATGTTCATGGTTTTCGATTTGGAGCTAGCTTTCGGATCAAACTACATGAAGAATAGGTTTTAGTCAAGTGTTGAAGATCTTCCAAACGAAAATGCCATTTGATTGGTTCCACTTGAGAAGTGCCTTTCTTCAAAAATATGATTAATGTTGTTTTAATATTTTTTTTTAAAAAAAAGGAGTGTCTTTTAAAAGTGTCATTTTAATTTTTACCCTTATTTATTTGTGCTCATTGCTAAGTACATTAACATATAACACTATTTAATTTGTTATTTGTCATCTTATTTAAATTCTTAGAGGCATTGATCATATAACTATTGAATAAAGTCTCTTTCTCTGGATAGATAGATAGATAGATAGATAGATAAGTATTGTTGGTGCAATCGTTCTCAGGTAAAGGTTGACTAGGTTATTAAGTTCAGTTTGACTCGAGTTCGATTTCGATGTTTAATCAATATGTCAGTTAAATGTCAAGTATATCAAAGTTGATCGGATACTTGATGATGAAGAAGAGTCAAGTAGGTCAAGTTTGATTGAATTCTTGACAATCGAAAAGTCTATGTGGGTCATGGAGGACCGGACACTTGGCACAAAGAGGAAAGTTCAAGTAGATTACGATTGATGATCGGATACATGGTGACTAAAAATCCAATAGGGAGTTGGCAAGAGAATTCAAGTGGGTCATGGTTGTCAAGACACTTAGTGATTGGGAAAATCTAAGTGAGTCGCAGAAAACCAGACACTTGGCATGAAATAGAAAATCCAAGTGGGTTACGGTTGACTGGCCACTTGGTGGTCAGAGAAGTCCAAGTGGGTCATAGAGAACTGGACACTTGGTATGAGATGGAAAGTCTAAGTGGATCGCAGTTGACTGGACACTTAACAATGAGAGAAGTCCCAATAGGTTAAAGATGATCAAATATTGGACAACGAAAAGTCCCAGCAGATCACGGATGATCGGATGCTAAGCAGAGGAAGTCCTAGTAGGTTAAGGTCAATTAGATACCAACCAAAATGCGAATTTAACCTTGAAAAGAGTGAAATTAGGGTTAATGATCAATTTGTGTGATGTAGCAATCAATTGACAAATCCTAAATCTTAAATTCAAGTTTGCTACGTGACTAGTAAACCCTAAACCTGGATTTCAAGGTTTAGAGTTGGCACTCAATCAATTGGTGTCAAACAATCGATTGGTGTAATCAATTGCTTGGCTATGGCCATTAAACAGAAAGCTTCGTAATCAATTGGCCAGTTCGACTTGGAGTTTCCAATCGATTGGTCAAGTAAAATAGCAATTCTGCAGGTTTAAACGGTCGAATCCAATATGACAATCTATTGGTGAGTAAAACCAATCGATTGATTGGCGAAAATTAATTCGAAGAACAACCTTTAAAAGAGGATTTTGAGGCAAATAGGCATCGTCGGTTCTTTGAGATTCTAAGGCGAAGTACTAGTGTATTTCTGAATCAACAAGAGGTTATTTGAAGCAACAAGAAAATATTCAAAATAAACTTTCATTGTAAAATCATTTTAAATTTTTTTTGTCTTTGTATTTTTTTTTCTTGGTGTTGTGTTCTTGTAAGAATATAATGTAAGAAGCTTCTCCGTCTCCTGAAGGTATCCGAAAAGGAGGAGTTTATAATAGAGGGAGATCACTAGGAGTACACTTTGGATTAGTCACTTCAACGAGACGGATACTAAATAAAACCAAGATCTTATGCATGTGACATCTATTTTGATTTAAATTTCCGTTGCACATTTAAATAACAAATCCGCATTCAAGACGAGAAATGATTAAGACTATGCACTCCTCTCTAGTTCGCACAGATTCTAACAAATATTAGATCGCTACAATTGGACCACTTCAACTTGGAGGTTTGCATGGTATTTTGTTAGGTGTCGGAGGAAGTTTGTTGCCCCATATTCTATTTCAAATCCATTTACTGCAACCTCAATTGCTAACCCGAGGTTCTGGAGGCAATCTAGACATTGATGCATGGCCTTGGGGAGGCAACGAATCCGTCGTCCATTTCAGTACTCTCACATCACAACTCTTCATTTGCGACAAAAGCAACAGAATTACAACAATAAAGGAGATCATTGTGTTGGACAATCTTATTATCGGAGATAGATAAGAATAATTTGAATTACAAATCAATTTCAGTAAGATAACCTGAGTTAATAATCTCAGGTTATCAAGCTCCCTGTTGCATAGTTATCCAAGTGAGCAACGGAGTCCGAGTAGGATGCCGTTCTCGGAGTGTAACGAGGTATGTGGCCTTGATGCTTCTAGAGACTGAGTGGGAAGCGAAATCACCCAATTGTCGAGGCCAAGTGTCGAATCGCCTGATTTGTCAAGCACCGACTCAGATGAGTTACAAAGTCAAAGCATTGCCAATCTACCGAGTGGATCGTCAAACGCGAGTCAGGAGAGAAGTTGCCCGATTATTGAATATCGCTCGAGTGCCAAGTATTTAGGCATGGAGTTCATGTAATCGGAAAAGTAATCCCGAGTGGATTTCTGAGTGCTTGGGAACAGAGAAGTTGAGGGGGACGAAACCGCCGAATGCTTGGGAAATATTCCTGACTCCTAGTGCATGGATCGCTGCCTGAGCACCGAATTCAGAGAACCAGAAGTTGGGGCCTACGTTTGACACAATTCCTATAAAATAAATTCACCCCATGTACCTCTAGTGGTGCTTCAAGGTTACGTAGGTCGTCTGTTTTCCAGGATACAATAGTAAACCACGATCACCATCAAGCATTAGTAGTCGCGGCGAACTAAGATAGTACCCAAATGTTACCACGAGTAGATTTGCTCGGATTGCACTGAACGAAATTAACTCGTGTGTGAGCACAACCTAAACGGGTCGAATGTTGGACCGGGCAAGACAAAATTTGTCCAAGCGAATGAACCAATATTTTATCATATATAAATATTTTTGCTACCTGCTCAAGTGCATAATGGATTTGCACTCCCTGCGCATCCACTTGTGAGAAAGAGTCTCTCCCTTTATATATATTCACAATATCAATGTATGTACTTCAATATAAATCAAGAATAAGGTTATCAGACTCCCAATATGAAATTAAAATCTCATTCACACAATGATATTTTCTACTTTTATCCATTTTTTCTATTTACATTTTCAATACACTGTTGTTGTGTGGAGTGAAATTGAAGATGATGATGATGATGATGATGATATTCCATAATCATAATTCAGAATCTTAAGAAATCTACTGTAAATGGATTCTTTAAGCAACCGTATGTTTATATAGAGATTCTTAGTCATGGCTCATGTCGTGACTTATGAGTTCATCAATTCATGTGGGAAAATTAAGGTATTAAATAAAGAATTTGGTATTTGGGGATCATATTAAATTTAGCCAAGTTTTGAATATTTTCCACCAACGTAACTTGAGTGCCATATGATTCGCTCTAGTGAAAACTTCAGTGGGACCTTGCTAGTCAATGAGTCCAAATCAATGAATGTGCTAATTAAGACTTGCATCGTGTTGAGACCTGGTTCACGAGTTGAACGAGCTAGGGTGGCTTGGTCCATAGGTACATGCAACTTGACTCGGTTTTGGGTCATGTTGAACTTGACGCAGACCTAATTAAGTTAGGCATATTGACCCGCATGCCGAGCACAACTTGAATGCTTAAAATATAAAAGGTTTTTTTAAATAAGAAAAAAAATCTAAAAGTAAAAATATCATAAATATAATCATTTAGGATTTTAAATATTTTTTATTATTTTATTTTTGAAAAAATAAATAAATATATATGGACCTAGGTTAGCGTCAATATAACTTAATTAATTGAGCTCGACCCATATCAGGCTATTGACCCTATAATCACAGGTCTTATTATAGGTCTTGCTAAGCAAGACCCATTATTGATTGCACTAGATTTGGCCTTGAATATTCGAAGCTGGTCCATGGAAGTGAGTGATTTCTTCCTACTTGTGGAAAAATGTATTAAGAATTAATTAATTCCATGGTTTCACACTTGAATGCCATTTGATAATTGGTTCGCTTGGACCTTGCTAGTCAATGGCCATATATAGGACACAAACAGATTTATCGATGACTTATTATTATTGTTCACATCGTGCTAGAGATCTCTTTTCCTTGGACTTTGGTTACTTGAAAATTTCACATCTTCGGATCTTCATTCGCTTTGTATCTGATTTAATTTGCTATTTTATCTAGACTTTTCTTCTTGTTAAAAATTTGACTTTCCAATCTTCTTGAACTTCACTACCTTGTATCCGATCACCTGATCTGCAAGGACTTTACCTGCACACTTAATACCAAAGTGAGTCTCATTTAATTTTTCTTAATTTAAATATTGTCAAACTTCAAAATTATATTTTTTGGACATGATTGCACCAACATTGCTACATTTCTGGACTTTCAAGAGGCAAACCAAAGAAATCAACGAGTAAGGCTAACTTCATTTGTGTAAACTTGTTTGTTTTGATTTCTTTTTGTACATTTGTATTTGCCTATTTGGCTTGTATTGTTTGTAAAAATAAATATTGTAAGAGGCTTCTTATTATCTAAAGTTATCCAACAAGTAGAAGATATAGTGGAGTATCGTTCGGATCGGATGAGGCTGTGGAGTAGAAATATGAGATTCCAAACCATATTAAATCTCCGTTTGTTATGCATTTGTTAATTTTATTTTATATTTTTGTTTCTTCTTCATGTTAACTCATTGTAGATGAGCACGACGATCGAGAATATATGATGAAAGAATAGCAAATGATATTTATCCACCTCAACCGACGACATCAAATTGGTCCCAACACTTAAAAACTATGTGGAACAAAACTCATTCTCTACAAATTATACATGCTATATATATTTATTTATGCCAATTAAATTGAGTCATTTGCTAACACATTGGCATGTATCGACATCTAATTCCTTACTTTGCCATCTTATTTAAAAGCTTAGGTGACATTTATATATATAACTATATATTGAACAAACTTTTGACGATACTCCATAATCATAATTCACAACCTCCTCCTCCTCCTCAGGGCATCCACTCTAAGTTGGCTCTTTGCTAAGTTTCTATAGATTCTTTAAGCAATCCTATAATCTTCATATAGAGGGCTCTCAGTCATGGCTTATGCATGTTTTGACTTATGAGCTCATCAAATAGGACCGTGGAAAAATCTATCAAGAATTTCATGATTTCCACTCAAGAATTTGGACTTTTATGATCAAATTAAATGAAAATTTGAATTTAGTCAAAAGTGTTGAATAACTTTATGTTCAAATTAAATGACAAATTAAATTTAATCAAAAGTGTTGAATATCTTCCACACTCGGATGCCATTTGTTTGGTTCTAGTGAAGAAGGTCATCAATTGTGTTCTTGAGAAGACTCTAAAGTCATAAGAAGTGAGAGAACAAGATTTGTCAACAAACATAAAAGTGGGAAATTGGAATTTCATCCTAAAAGGTTATTCACTTTTAAAATTCTTATCATAATTCTTAATATTTTTTCAAAGTTTGAAATTTCTCGGGCGTGTTTGTTTCAAATCTATCATGTATAATTTTGATTACGTGATTATCAAATAATCACATGACAAAATTATGGAGAAAAAAATATAACCTATGTTATTTGGTTTAATTTTAAATAATGCAATATATATAAACTTATTTGTTTGGAGGTTTTAGTATATAACTTAATTAGTGTAGAGAATTGTATTAATTGTTGGATCGATGATCTACGATTGTATTTGTTTTAAATTTTGAAAATTAAAATTTGATTGTCACTGCGACTATTTATGCATATGCTGTAATATATCCAACAATAATATAATAATTAATGCATTTGAATGAATGAAAATAAACTAAAATATATATAGTAATAATATTATTATTATTGGTGATATATATAAATAAATACATTTGGATAATATTTTATAATATTTTATTATTTTAGATGTTTTAAAGATAATTTTATTAGATTTTAGATTATATCTATTTAATTTGTCTCAAGGAGTTGATTAATTCAATTGATCAAAATTTTAGATTATATCTATTTAATTTGTCTCAAAGAGTTGATTAATTTAATTGATCAAAATTTTAATAAAAAAATCAAGTTTAAAAAAAAACTCAAGCGATCGTCTCTCACGTGTGTGATCGTGCACTCACCGAGCCGCCTGTCACAGCCGATGATCCGCTTGCTATCTTCGACCCCTAGTGAGTCTTCTGCATGAAGGAATGGCGGCAAAGTCGAGCCGACATCGCTTGTCGACCGTCCTATTCATGAGATCGATGAGCCACTCTCACTACTGGCCCCCGATAAGCCTTCCGTAAAATGGAATGGCGATGACGCTACCAGTGGGATAGTTAGGATTTTCAACTAGAAGGGATGAATTCAATAAATTAAAAAAATTGATACAATACAAAATGATTTTAATTAGTATTATTTTTTAAAAAATATATATTATATATAATATTAATTGTTATAAAAATTTGGTAGGGGGGGGGGGGGGGGGGGGGGGGGGGGGGGGGGGGGGGGGGGGGTGTTGCAGTTGCACCCTCCCATCCTCACTTGGCTACGTCCTTGGACAGCTGACGTATAGTAGGCATATATATCATTACTTAAAAATTGATCATTATCTAAATTAAATAAAATTATTAATGATAACCTTCGAAATAACCAAGAGGATCGACACTATTGAGTTATTCAACTAAATAAAGATAATAATGTGATTGTTTTTATATTTAAGAAAAATAAGAATATGTGTTTGACACATTATTATCTTGTTGAGTAATTAACCAGATTAGTGATTTAGTGTTTACATCACCATCATCATTATTATTTTGTTCATATATTTGTATCTATCCAATTTTTTAATGGAATATGATTTCCTTGCAATGTTACTCCATTGACTCTTGCCTTGTACAATATTCAAACTTCAATGCATGTAATGATTAAAATAAATCTAACAAATATTTTTTTATAAAACATCTCAATCACTTTATTATTTGAACAATTCCTTGTTAATAATTAAAGGAAATTAATATTTGTGTATGATATACACATATACCCTAACATTAAAATTACTTGTTTTTTTTATTTAATTATTTCCCATAAAACAAAAAGAAAAGAAAAGAAAATTTCTTGCATTCATTTTCTACAATGACACAAGGCACCATTATGACTAATTAATATTTTAGGGCAATAATTTAAATCATATGAACTATATCAATTAATTATTTAACCAGGCAAATGATTAAGAAATGAGTAGACTTTTGTATTTCTAATAATAATGGCATTTAATGCAAGAAAATGTCATGTATATTTGAATTATTATCATTATTATAATATAATAATATAACTTTAATATAAAAGATTTGGATGACTAAGACCACTCTAAAAAATAAAGAAAAGTAAAAGGAATGATTGAGCCAAATTTGAGGTCCATTTCGTGCCAAAATGTGATTGAGTTCATTGCTTATACTTTCGTCTATCTCTTTATTTTAACTTTCAACTTTTTATTTGTTTGGAAGTTTGTAGTGCATATCCTCCAACATGAAATAGTGAAGAAAAGGTGAAGAAAACGATTGAGATATGTATATTTCACACTTAACTAGCTAGATCATTATCGATATTGATGACTTCTTGTATATCATTGTTAGTCAATATAACGTGCCCTTTGAATTAGGTTGTTGAACAATTAGAAAGCGAATTCTATCATACCACAATGAACTAAGTTCTCATTTCTAATTAGCTTCTTGTTGAGGGAGGAAAGAAATTCATCCATAATAAAAAAGTACATAATTATCGGTTTATATATGAATTTATAGACTTAATCCTAAATAAAGCATACTTATTAAGCAAGCAATAGGTTTTATTATAGAGCATTGACCTTGTCTTTTGACTTAATCACCTACCTTCTTAGCAACTAATGGTGATTATTTGATTAATTATTAGATTAGGAAGGAGACTTGATCAAGTTAATGATGGTTGAATTACCTAACAATTGCCACTCAATCAAAGATAAATGAGTTGATTATTACTTCTCACATAGAAGTGATTAAAATATCTAAATTAAGATGTAGGAGATGCGAATAACTAATTGTATTAGTTATTTTAAACCATCACCTAATCGTAGTATTATAAAACCTTCTTTGAACCTATTAGGGTTCTTGTCTTTTTTTTTAATATTTTCTTATTGTATGGTGTGTTTGTTTGTGCATCCCCTCTATCAATCACGAACAACCCTAAACTTTTTTATCGGTTGTGTTCTAATTATTATTCGTTCCTTGGTCCATTTGTGATCTTCCTCTCCATTTGCCACTATATTGTCATATCCTCCTCCTCCTCCACCAAACTCTAACCCACTAAACAAAGGAAGAAGTAGCGGGGACGACAACTAAATTTTGCAATGGCCTTCGTAAAGCCTTTGATAGTGAAGCCAACATCATTGGGATCGTTGTACCCTATAAATGAAGTTAAAATTATTTTCTTCATCGTCAAAATTTTAACACAATATACATAAGGATATGATCCTAAAAGAGAAATTTAAGTACTCATGATCATACTTGATGTATTAACTTGAGTTATAATATGTTCCAAATTCAACTCATTTATTCATGTAAATTAATCTCGCAAACACACATCTAAACCAACCAATAAATTGGTGGACAAGCAATTAATCCATCATGGTCTCCATGTTTAATAATTTACTAAGCTATCACAAAAGTCTTAATCAAACATCACTACAATTTGCCATTAATTTCAAGTTACTCATTTATTTTTCCTTCGTCTCTAATTTCTAATTCTTGTTGAAGTAGCCAATAGGAGAAAGAGACACCACTTGTGAGGCTATTCTCCTCTCGTATAGAGGTGGTAACGTTTGATCGAGACACGCGTTTGATCTCAATTCGAACTCGACTTGTTCAATAAACAAATCAAAGGACATATCTTCAAGTTTTGCAACTATATAGCTAGCTAGCTAGCATAGGGAAAATCCAAGGATGGAGTCTCATCAGATCTTATAGCGAACCGTGAGAGGCCTTCTTCAAACTAGCCGAAAGGCGCCCTTTCGAGAATTGTTTATTCATTTATTTATGTTTTTCTTCTCTTTTTTTCGCCTTCACTTTATCTTCTTTATTCCTACAATCCTATTTGCCATCTTATGTCATGCACCGTGTCATTGAGCCACTTGATACTCATCCCACAATATAATTCCCTCATCCACGACAAACAACCAAAACCCCTCCCTTCACTGACTACTCCATGGATGTTGAACCACCCTACTCAGAAACCACCCTCTCCCTCAAACTCAGCTACCGTGATGCCGATCCTCCACGGCGACCGATATTTGAGGGTTGCTCATCAGCTGCTAGGCCCGACGAGCCTGCTCTTAGTCTCGGTGACCGAGGAGCAAGGAAGAAGCTGAGGCTATCCAAGGAGCAAGCTGCCCTTTTGGAAGACATGTTCAAGGATCATTCCACTCTCAATTCGGTTATGATTAGTTCAATTCTTATCGAAATCGATCATTTGTGATGACGAAAATACATATAATTCGATAACTTTATCGGCTAATTTTGATTTGGTATGGTTTCTTATGGAATTCAGAAACAAAAGCAAGCGTTAGCCCGGCAGTTGAAGCTTTTGCCCAGGCAAGTAGAAGTGTGGTTTCAAAACAGGAGAGCAAGGTAATTAATTTAATTATTTTATTACTAAAAGTTTATATTATTATTATTATTATTATTGTTGTTGTTATTATTATTGTTGTCGAAATTGAAGAACTAAGTTGAAGAAAACCCAAGTGGAGCGTGAGATTCTAAGGAAGTGTTGTGACGCGCTTAGAGAAGAGAACAAGAGGTTGAGAAAGGAGCTACATGAGCTCAAGTCCACAAAGTGTTCTGCAACATGGTTAACGCAACCGCCTCACGCAGCCTTTGTGATATGCTCGTCGTGCAAAAAGGTCATCAATGAAGGTGGCACTAGCGATGGTACCAAAGGAAATGGATCGGATATCGTAGAGGCGGCTAAGCCTCGCTTCTTCAACCCCTTTGCGCACTCAACTGCGCGTTGATTAAGGCGGGGGAGGGGGACACACATCTGTTAGTTGCTAGTCGCATAGCCCTTTCTTTTAACAAGGGCAAGGTGAATACATATACACACACATATCTACAAATAGATTTGTAAATTAGGGTTTTAAAAGAAATTTGTCATGAATTATATATGTTTTTCTTGTTGATATTCTTGTAATTATATCAATTAAAATTAAATAAATATTTAGTTTGAAGATTGAAGTGGTCATTCCACATGGTTTGACGATATAAAACTTGATCATTTTCATTAAAGAAAGAAAATAAATCAAATATATATAAATATTATTTTATCCCTATTTAATTTGGATTTTATCAAATGTTTTTAACTAAAAAATGATAATAAAATATTATTAGGGTCATGAATATTTCAACTCAAGTCGATCGGTTTGACCGCAATCAGATTCTTAGAGATTTTATTCAATTATTAGAATCTTGACTATTTCTAAGTCTAATCATGAGCACATGATCACATTTTCACCTAATTCATAAATAAAAAATGAGGGAGAAAATGGATGCATTTTGATATTTTGGAAACTTTTATTTTACATTTAAAAAAAAAAAAATTAAAACGGTCTCAAAACTCTTATTAATTCATATAAAAATCTAATCTATAGTTTTTAGAAATTGAAATTTATTATTTTGAAATTGTCATTTATTATTATTATTATTTAGACATTTTTGTTTTTTATTGTGTTCATCCCAAAATGAAAAGTAAAGAAGAAGCCAAAGGGAAATTTCTTTGAACCTTCTCTTCACAAAAAAGCAAAAGCAAGTGCAAGAAAAGAAAACATATCTTAAAAGTATTATTATTGTTATTATTATTATTGAACATGATTGATTGGATCATTCTCTAGATCTTCACTTTGAGTAACATCTCCTTTTTCTTTTATTCTTTTGTAAAAGAATAAATAATACTCTCTTTTTGCCTTAATTTCATTCATAAAATCAAACAAGTAGAATCGTTGCATAGAATAAAATTTTCTTTTTGCAACGTCAAAAATAAATTAAATGTTAGTGTTTAGGGCTTACGTGTGAGATGGTAAAATTGTATAAAGAGTTTATGCGGCTACAATATAAAATATATTTTGGTAAAAGGAGATAAAATTATCAGCTAGAAAAAATGGTTGATAATTTTTTTAAAAATTAATAGCCAAATATATTTTGATTGTTAATTTTGATTAAGTGGTCAAAATACATTTAATAGTTAAATTTAAAATGCAATTAATATTTATTTTTTTCTCAATTTATCATCATTTCTATAAAAAACTGATGAATTTGAACATTTTATTTAAAAGTTATTGGCCACTCAATTTTTTAGTCGGTATATTTTTCTAAAATATAATTATTAATTTATATTACCATTAGTTTATCTGCATATTAATATTAATTATCTATAATTAAATTTACAAATATTAATTTTTATTACTAATCTATTTTAATTATTGTTTTCCTTTCATGTTGAATATGTTAATGGAAATATACTTTAGAAATTCAAAATATACTAGATCAATGTACTAACTTACTCTCGTACATCTTGTTTTCCTTTCTAATGACTTTTGTATAACATGATATTACTTTTTTTTTTGTCATTTTCAGATATGTTTTTTTGTCGGATTCACTATATTAATGAAAATATATTCTAGAAATTCAAAATATATATTGGAGAGGCAAGACGTCAATATGTTTTGATGGTTGATCAAATACGTCAAAATTAATCAGATACTTGATAGTGAAAAAATTTAAATGGATCATGGTTGATCGAACATTTAACGCTTGAAAGTCCAATAAGAAATTGATAAGGAGAAATTTAAGTGGATCATGGTTGATCGAACACTTAATAATGATGAAGTTCAAGTGGATCACAATTGACTAGACACTTAACATGAAAGATAAAATTCTAACATGTCAAAGAGAACCAGATGTTAGGCATGAGAAGTGAAGTCCTAACAGGCCATAGAAGACTAGATGCATATCGATGAAGTTTTAACAGGTCATGAATGACCGAATGTTAGACATGTGGAAGTAAAGTTCTGACAGGTCATGGGGAACTAGATATCGAGCATGGAAAGGAAAGTCCTAATAGGTCATGGAAAACCGGATGTCAGGCACATGGTTGAAGTCCTAACAGGCCATGAAGGATAGGATGTTAGACACGAGAAATAAAATCTTGATAAATCATAGAGGACTGAATATTAGACATAAGAAAGGAGGTCCAAATAGATCAAGGATGTTGGTGCAGCAGAAGTGATTCGAATCGCTAGAGGGAATGGGTGAATAACAATTTGCAAACAAAATTTGATCTTTCTCTAACAACATAGCAAGGACACATGTACATTAATCGAAATAAAATGCATATAAATGGAAAGAGACTCGTTGTCTTACTTGGTTTGCAACCAATGGGTTTCTAGTCCAAGACTATGAAAGGTGCACTAAAATCTCCTCTTTGAAAATATCTCAGAGGAGGAGAAACCTCTTACACCAATTGTGTACAAGAATACAGTTAAAAGAACATAACAAAGAATGTAGTTCGAGCGTGTATCTTTCAACTGAACTCATCGTCTCCTTTTATAGCCACTATTCAAAGTGCCGACGTGGCACGTTCAGTAGACTAATTGAGCGGATTGGTCTACCGATTTGGGTGATGTGGCAGCTGATGTGGTGAATAACCTTTATCTGATTCAATGATCGTTTGCTGATGTGATGGATAAACCTTATCCGATGTAACGATCGTTTGCTGATGTGGCAGATTAACCACATCATCCATTCAATGGTCCTTGCCTAACCCTTTGCTGACGTGGCATTTGGTAGACTGATCTGGTTTGGTAACATCATCCACTCAGTGTCCTTGCCTGACTGTTTGCTGATGTGACATTCGATAGACCGATCCATTAGTTTGAACCACTTGGCTCAGTCTTCCTTCCAATTTCGCGTGCCTCAGATGCCAAAGTACTCTTTGTAACTCCTTGTCCTTCAGATGCATTGAGCTCGTCCGCTCCTTTCCCGTGTCATCCTTCTTACTCGTTGCTTCTTCTGCCCAGGTTCGCCATCTCCGATGCTCCTCGTCCTTTTCAGTTCCTCACCGTACTTCACCAGATTTTGAGACATCGGCTACCTGTGTGTTCTCCTAAGTTCATGCATACTTAAACACATAAATTAGTGACACAAGTAAGACCTAACTTAGACTAGTTTGATAACACATCAAAACTACCATAGTTCAACCACTTGGAGTTAACAGAGGAGGATCTGATGTTTGACAATATAAAAGTCTCGAAAAATCAAGGTTAACTAGATACTAGACAATTGTATAAGTCCCGATAGATTAAGGTTGATCAAATATTAGGCAAGCAAAGTTCTAGTAGGTCAAGGTTGATCCAATGTTAGCAGAGGAGAAGTCTTGGTAGGTCAGAGTTAACAAGATACTAAGCGAAGTGAGAATTTAGCCTCGGTAAGGATGAAATAGAGGTATCAATCGACTGATATGGGAATAACAATCGATTGATGAGCTCGAAACCACGAGTTTGAGGTTTAAGAGGGGTTTGTAGCATGATTAATCAACAGCTGAATGATAGCAGTCGACTGATGGCATTGTTGAAGTGAATAAAAAGTTTTTGAGTCGATTCAAGAACTCGACTACTGAAGAATCAATCAACTATTAGGTGTATAACAAATGATTGCTAACTTGGATGCTGAGCTAGAAGAAGTCGTTGACAATGTTCAAATTTTAATAGAACAATCGACTAATGATGATAAGTAGTCGACTGATAAGCAAAAAGCAGTCATGGCAACAAACTTATAAAAGAAAGTTTCATGAAGGATTCTAAACACCGTTTCTTAGAGACTTTGAAGGGGAAGTATAGTAGTGATACCGCTAAAACTCTAAGTCGTGGAGTAGAAATCGAGGGTTCCAAACCACATAAATTGAGGTCTTGTACTTGTATTTTATTTTGTTTTTGTTTCTATATTTTAGTTGCGTACTAATCTTTACACAGATGAGCACAGTGAACAAAATCATGAATCTCTATTCACCCCCTCTAACAACATCATTGATCCCAACATTCTTGCTTTTATATCTTCCTCATCTATCAAACATTCAATCATCCTTGACCTATCAAAATTTCCTATATTGCATTTGCATATCTATGTGAAATAATTTATATCAAGTGCATGATTCCATCAAATCCTCATGCTTAAAAAAGTATTTAGTTACAAAAATAATTCACTAATTTCTATTTCCATTTTTTTATTTATAGTAGTTGTTGGTGAAATCGATCTCTAGTCAAGGTTAATCAAGCTCTAGTTAACTCGAGTTAGGTTTCGATGTTTGATCAACATGTTAATTGGTCGAGTAAGACGTCAAGTAGGTCAAGGTTGTCTATATACTTTACTTGATGAGCATGGTTGAGCAAATGATGTGTGTTTGAATAAAGAGTCAAATAGGTCAAGTTGATCGGATACTTGACAAGAAGCAACCAACAACGAGTAAAGGAAAGATCACTTGTGTATATTATTATTTACAAATTTCATTTTCTCTCTAACTTTGTGTTTTACTTGTGTGTTTATAAGAACAAGTGTTGTAAGAAGTTTTTCTACCTTCAGAAGGTGTTCGACAAGGAGAAAGTATTGTAGTAATACGTTAAAATTCTAAGCCGTGGAGTAGAAATCAAGGGTTTCAAACCACATAAATTGAGGTCTTGTACTTGTGTTTTATTTCTATATTTTCGTTGCGTACAAATCCTTTGTAGACAAGCACAATAAACAAAAATCATGAATCTCTATTCACCCCCTCTAACAACTTCATTGATCCCAACATTCTTGCTTTTAAATTGTCCTCATCTACCAAACATTCGATCATCCTTGACCTATTAAAATTTCTTATATTGCATTTGCATATCTATGTGAAATAATTTATATCAAGTGCATAATTCCATCGAATCCTCATGCTTAAAAAAGTATTTAGTTACAAAATAATTCACTAATTTCTATTTTCATTTTTTAAAATTTATAATAGTTGTTGGTGCAATTGATCTCTGGTCAAAGTTGATCAAGCTCAAGTTGACTTGAGTTAGGTTTCGATGTTTAATCAATATGTTAAGTGGTTGAGTAACAATGGTATGATATTGACATCCTAAGCCCGCATAAGTTAAGGCTGATTAGATACTTGACTTAATGAGCATAGTTGAGCAAATGATGTGTGCTTGAGTATAGAGTCAAGTAGAAGTTGAATACTTGACAAGAAGAGAAAAGTCCAAGTGAGTTAAGGTTGACCAAATACTTAGTGATTAGAGATGACAAAAGTCCAAGTGGATCATGATTAACCGAATACTTGGTGATTGGAAAGTCCAATAGGGAGTTGGCAAGAGAAAAATCTCAGTTGGTCACGATTGACTGGATACTTGGTGATCCAAAGTTCAATAGAGAGTTGGCAAGGGAAAAATCAAAGTGGGTCATGGTTAATCGGACACTTGTTAATCGAAAGTTCAATGGAGAGTTAGTAAGAGGAAAATCCAAGTGGGGCACAGTTGATCGGATATTTGGTGATTTGAAGTCCAACATGGAGTTGGTGATCTGAAGTCCAAGTAGATCATGAAGGATTGGACACTTAGCATGAGAAATAAAGTCTAAGTGGGTCATAGAAGTACCAGACACTTAGTGATAATGAAAGTCCTAGCAGGTCAAGATTGACTCGAATGCTAGGCAATAAGAAAGTCCAGGCAAATCAAGATTGATCAGATGTCAAACAATGATGAAGTCCCAATAGGTCGAGGTTGACCGGATGCTAGGCAATGGAAAGTCTCGACAAGTCAAGATTGATAAGATACTGAGCAAAGAAAGTTCTAGTAGGTTGAGGTCAAACAGATATTAGACAAGATGAGAATTCAACCCTGATAAGGTTGAAACACGAGTATTAGTCGATTGATTGAGTGAATTGATTGATCGATGAACTCTAAACTCCAAAATTAAAGTTTAAGAAGTTTTTAGGGTTTGTTATAGTAATTAGGATTTTTGTTACATTAGTTAGGGTTGCTATAGTAGCTAGGGTTCGCTGCAAAACACTAAACACCGAAAATTAGGGTTGCTATAATAACTTTAGGATTTGCAATAGTAACTTTAGAGTTTGCTACAATCATCGGGTTTAAGATTGTTTAGCTATAATACTTTGCTACTATAGCCAATATATCGATCAGTGGCTTCTAGCAATAGATTGGTGACACTGCAATAGCGAACAGAATACTCCCGAATCGACTGGCTAGTTTGACTGGAAGCAAACAATCAATTGGTATGGCTCACCAATCGATTGGTAAGGTAAAAAGGAGTCGTTTTATAAGTTTAAATGGTCAGATTTGATAGTAATCGATTGGTGAAGGTAAGCAATTGATTGCTAGATAATTTTTAGTGTGAAAACAACCTTATAAAAGAGGGTTCATGAAGATTTGAAGGAGCCAATTCTTGAGAGGTTAGATGCGAAGTGCTGCTGCATTTTCTACCATCAAGAGATTATTCAAAGCAATAAGCAAGCTTCCAAAGTAAAGATTTCATATGTAAAGTTTGAGTTACTTTCATTTGCTTTTGTATTTGTCTTTCTTATTGTGTTCTTGTAAGAATTTATTGTAAGAGGTTTCTCCGCCTTCGGAAGGTATCCGAAAAAGAGAAGATTATAGTGGTGGTAGATCGCTAGGAGTTGGCATTGGATTAGTCATCTTAAGCGGTGGATGTCAAGTAAAATCTCAGAAGTTGTACATGTGACATCAAATTTAAGTCAAGTTTTCTACTACGCATTCAAACGACGAGCCCACAATCATGACAAATCAATCATGGCTTTTCACCCTCCCTCGCTCACATGAGTCCTAACAAATGGTATAAGAGCAAGGTCGCTTGAAAGAAGAAGAAGTTGAAGTTTTGAGCTCTACAATATCAACAAGTCACAAGAGTAATCATCAAAGGAGCTAGGCTTCAAATGGATCCTTGGGATGGATTTGGATACGATACTCGAGTACCTCCTCCTTTCGAATTAGGAGGGTTTACTCCATGGAAGGCAAGGATGGAAATTTTCCTTATGATGGACATAGAGCAATGGTTTGCTCTAACGAAATGATTTAAAACTCCTATAGATAAAAAGGAAAAACTTCTTCAAAAAAGCAAATGAACTGAGGAGCAAGTCAAAAGATTTGAGGATCATGATAAGATAATCAAGATTTTGATTAATTTAGTGTCTAATAATATTTTATACAAGTTAGGTAAATTCCAAGATGTTAAGGAGCTATGAAGCAAGTTGGTCAAGCCCCATGAAGATTCATCATCAGCACAAAGTGAAGACAAGACCAAAGAAGGAGTTTTGTTGACACTAGAGCATGATGACTCGGAGGTTGAGAGGTGTTTAGCATCCAAAAGGGAAGACGAAGAAGCATCCACTTCAAGGATTGAGGGAGAGAGACCATTAATACCGAAACAAGAAGAACCCTCAACTTTCGGAGCCTATGAGGAGGAAGATCATGTCACCTCAACATGTCAAGAGAGCTCAAATCATAAAGATATACCAAATTCAATTATAAAAAAAATAAAGATTATATAATATGCTTTAATTGTATGGAGAAAGGGCACTACAAGAGCAAGTATCCCAAATTGATGAAGAAGAAGATTCAAATGACACCCAAGACAAAAGAGAAACCAAGAGAAGTTAGCCCCATGATGCAAAAAGGCAAAGAGTATATAGTATGCTTCTTGTGAAATAAGAAATAGCATTATCAAAATCAATGTCTAAAGAGGAGGCTTTCAAGTGAGAACAAAGAAGGAAGTTCAAGTTTAAGGGGAGCACCTAAGGCAAGAACCGAGGTACCATTAGCTAATGGTATTTCTTTATTTCAAGATAATTCTAAGGGCAATTATAGATTATATCATGCTAAAATAACTTTACCTAAGGATAGCAAGGTAGAAAATAACCTAGGTAATATTCATAAGTTCCCTTATCCTAATTATGATTCCGTCGAAAGGAACAGTATGAAGATATCGAGGTTCCAATTGATCTTCCTGGCTTTTTTGGTACGTTTCAAGATGAGAAATTCATTGATTGGTTGAACGAAGTAGAGAGAAATTTTTTTTATAAGAAAATATCCGATCGTGTGAAAGTTAAACTGATTGTCATCAAACTCAAAGGTCGAGCATCAACGTGGTGAGAGCAGTTGCGTCGATTATGTGAAAGACAAGGCAAAGCCAAGACTACTAATTGGAGAAAATGAAGAAAAAAAATGAAAGGTCACTTTCTTCCCTTCGGTTATACTCAAATTTTGTTCTAGGGACGATTGGGTTTCACCGTAGAGGATGATAGCTTCAACGTCCAAGATGACCTAGACGGATATGATGATGAGGCAGAAGAAATCGATGAGGATGATGAAGATAATAATGACTTAGAGAAGTATGAAGTTCATCAAACCTCTTATCCTAACTTTGTCAGTACATCAGTGCACAAAATCCTCCCTGCTCAATCTGTTTCCTTTGCATCAAAGGCTCCTATTGCTGATACTGTTAACATTGTGCATCTAGACAGCATACATGTTCCTTCATTAGACGTCTTCTGTGACGATAGTGTGAAAAAAAAATGTTGCAAACTTCTCTTCCAAAACCTCTGCCCTTGAGAATGTCAATAAGGTTCAGGGAGAAGTCATAAAGAATAATATTTCTGACAAGGGAAAAATTGAGTTTGAGGGTACAGATTCATTTGTTGACAATTATGTTTCCGTATTGGAAAGATTGCTTGGTGGTTCTCTACACACTTCTACTAGCTCAGCAATTTCTGCTGCAAATCAGGGTTTTAACATGGATGAAGAACCATGGGCGCCTTCACTTTCCAAATCTTCCAAGTTTTCTAGTTGGTCTATTGAAGATAATAAGCTTTCTGAAGATTTCTCATCGAAGAATTTGCTTTCTTTAATCACTAATAAGGATAAAGTTGGCTCTTCAACTTCAACAGTTTCTCATGACAAATTACTTAATCATGTGGACTGAAGCAGTATCAGTAGTTTCTCATGACAAATTACTAGAGCTTGAGCATCAAATTTCTTTCTCCATTTCTCCATTACAAAAGGGGGCCAAGAAAGAGAAGGAGATGACATTTGGAACTGGCGTAGATGTTGAATTCTTGGATAAATTGTCTTTAACTGATAAAAGTTCTCTTTCTTATCTAGCAATTCCTGATAAAAACACTATTGAGATAATATTCAACTCTGAGAAGTCCATGACCCTTGAAGCATTATTGGGAACCACTTTTATGAACGAGCTTCAATTTGTTCAAGCTCTAGTTTCTACAAGAAGAGCAGTGATAGATGATGAAACCAACATTGATGCCTTCCCATCATCGGTTGGATTGTTTTTCCCAAAATCAGATGCTATCTGCCTTCCCATCATCCATGCTCAAGCTCCAGAATCTGTCACCCTACCACAACGCATGAGTGTAATTTAAGAACCTCATTACGAATAGTGTTGGAGGAACTCTTGGAAGCTGCAACTGCGCTTAACAACAAATGTGGGCAGAAGCACAACTGGATAAAAGGCGTTTTAAAGAAGAATATTCTAGCAGATTTCAAGGATTATTCTTTTTCCCTGAAGGCGATCAGTTAGCTGACCAGATTGTCGATATGCTTGATTTCTTTGGGTTATACTCTGTCATGTGTTTGGGGATCACTGCAGGAGCCAATGTCCTTACTGTTTTTTCATCAAATACAGTGAACGTACTTGCAGTTTGATACTTGTTTCACCTTTAAGCAAAACACCCTCATGGAAAGAATGGTTGTCTATCAAAGTGATGTTGTACTTTTATGGAATGTTTGGCCTAATCAAGGAATGGTTGATTCAGAGATACTTCAGCGTGTCTCCTGAATTAGAAATATCTTCACAAGTATGATATTGTCTACTTTGAATCCACACTTTCATAATTTTATTTTTGGACTTTACCCAAAAGTGCCAATTAAATGTTTTACATTTTATAATCTCAGGATCTTTTCCATATATTTCAAATGTGAGACTTTGATTATATCCTAACAATTACCCCTCAAATAAAGAACCATTGGAAGCTCCTGGTCTCAACTAACTCTTTATGGGTATGACCTGTGTGAATTTATACGAATAACAGATTTACCCCTTTAACGGTCTCACTAAAGAGCTCACTATATGGATCCGCTTTGATACCACTACATGGACACTCATCTTCGTGGGTGAGCATTCCCCTTTTCATTCAAATGCGCTCTGCATGGCCGCCACAAAGGATGGGGAAAATAGTACTGCGTTAGTCGAGGTTCAGGCAACCTCTTGCAATGCTGATAACTATGGAGTTCTTCCTTGCAGGCTATGGTGTGCACAGGCCAAGCCAACTAAATTACAGTCATCGTCGCCGGTGTAAAGAACGAAAGACTGGACCTTGTGAGATAATGGAAAAGTTCAATGATAATACTTATTGGAAGACTATAGATGTTATCTGAATTGTCTATTTTTACTTTGAGAAGATCGTGCATTTACATTGACTTCTTGGATCCAACACTTTAGATCGTGATACCAAAATTATCAATCAATTTTGGGGGAAATGGGAAATACAAATCAAATTTTACAACACCAAGTTCAAGATGATGAGATGAAACTAATAATGCATCTTGGTGTTGGGCTTGATGATATGGATCTTGATGAGATTACTTTAAATTCGAGGATGAATTTTTTTTATCCGAGATTACTAATGTAGGAAAATTTTTTTGTTTTTTTAGAGTTATTTTTTATTTAAGATTTTGTATCTGTTTATGTTTTTAAGATTTTGAATCCATTGAGATTATATTCTTTCTGTTAGAATTTTTTCTGTTAAGATTTTTTTACTTTCTTTACATCTTAGAGATTTGAGTCTATATAAGAGCCTGTTTAATTAATATGAATAACTTTTTGATTTCATAATATTTTAGATAGTGCTATTTATTTCTCTATCTCATGGTATTCTTCAAAATCAATAGATTTTAGAAGATTATTTTCAGTATTCGTAATCGATCAACGAAATCAATATTGCTCATAAGATAATCGACATCGTCAGTAGATGATGATAACGGACCAAGAGAGTCTTCCCTTTTACCTTATATAGGGAGAGAAATACAAAGGGCACACCCCATGGAGAGAAGCCCAAGGGATGTACTTCTTTAAAGAGTATCATTCTAACTGTCGTATCCCTTCATATTGATAACTATTGAGTCTCTTTATGTTGATAACAGTTGTGCCCTTCGCATACTAGGAGGTCGAGAAATCGGGAACTCTGGAAGTTAGAAAATCAAAAAGTCGGCAACTTAAAAGGTTGGGAAGTCGGCAACTCTGTTGGATCGGGTTGGACCGGCTAGAGGGGGGTGAATAGACGGTTTAAGCAAAGTCGCAGAATAGACACTCCTTTAAAAAAAACTTGGTTGCAACTCGGTCGTTGCTTCCAAGGCAATTGACGCTCAAACAAAACTCCTTTAGGCGGAGAAGCCTTTACACTTGTAGCACAGAGACTTAGAGAGAATGACAAAAGTAATTGATGATTTAACTCTAAAACTCTAAGTCTATTTATAGCCCAAGAGAATAGATCTAGATCGTTGATCGTAGATAAACTTTCTCTTGGTCGTTGATCCGTTGATGCGATCCTAACCGTTGATCAGAGATAGGCTTGATCGTAGCCGTTGAGTAAATAAAGATAAACTTTATCTTTAATAAAAGATAAAGAGAATTATCTTTAATAAAAAATAAGTATTTATCTTTTATATGATAAAAGATAAATCTTATTATTTTTTCTTCTTCTTTTTTTTTTTGCAACCGCCACGTCCAAACGGTCCAAGTCTAAGTCTTCTTCTCTGGGCAAAGTCAACGGTCAAAGTCAATGGTCAAAGTCAAAGTCAACAATTTTTGACTTTTGTTGACTTTTTGTGGAATCTTCGATTGGGTGATTTCTGGCCAACCGGAGTTAGGCTCACCCGAACCCGACTCCGGCCTTTTGCCCCTCGAGCGTGCTTCCTCCCGGATTCTCGTCCCTCGGACTTCGCGCACGTCCTTCTCGCTCCACCGGCGTACTCTTCCGTAGCTTCCGCGTCCCTCGGATTGCACCGAGCCCGTCGGCTCACTTCCCCGCGCAACCCTTCTCGTCCGCTACGTCTTACGCTCGACTTCCTCCGTACCTAAGTTCCTGCACACTTAGCAGAGGGATTAGAACAACACAGGACCTAACTTAATCTAGTTGATCACATCAAAACTAACCGGGGCACCAACAATCTCCCCCTTTTTGATGTGCATCAACCCAGGTTTAGTTAGGGTTAAACCAAAAAAATAAGGAAAATAAATAAAACAAAATAAACAGGTTAAGCAAAAAAAAATATTTCATGTTAAAACTATAACCTCCCCCTGAACCTCAGCCTACTCTCCCCCTTTGATCACAGCAAAAATGGGGTATATAAAATTAGGGAAGGAAAAAAAATATTTGTGTAAATGCAATAGAAAGTAAAAAAAAATTTTAAGTGTTCAATTAATACACAGTAGATCACAAAAAATTTGGTCTTCAAAAATTAGCATTGCTAAGGATTTCAAAAAAAATTTAAAATGACATTTTTACTTAAAAAATAGAAAAATAATTTCATTAAGAGAAAATTTTGAAAGTTTTTGTGAAAGTTGAGAATTTTTTTTAAAAAAATTCAAAATTGATTGAAAAAATTTGAAAAATAATTTTTGACAAAGTCAACATATGATATATAGATCCGAAAAAATCGGATCTGGTCAAAATATTTTGTTATCGAATTTTCAAAATTAAAAATAAGATTTTATTTTTAAATTCATGGAAAATTAAAATACTGTTAGAAAAATCTAAAATTTTTTGTAGAAATCGAGAATAGAGATTTGAGATTGTACAAAAATTTTTAACTTTAAATTTATTCTTTAAGTCCGAAGATAAAATAAATACTCACAGAGAGAAATCTTTAGAAAAATAATATTTTAAAATTCAAAAACACTTCAAAAATTCGTATATAAATTATACTGAGTTCTAATGACTGTATTTGAATCCTGAAAAATCGGATCTATGAAAATAATATTTTTATCTATTTTTAAAATTTAAAATTTAAATTTTGAATTAAAAATTATAAAAATTTAAAAAAATATTTAAAAAATTTTGTAAAATTCTCAGTGGATGAACAACATAATTATGCATCGAGTAAAAATAGAAACATAATTTTTTTTCACTAAAAAATTAATCAAACTAAATTTTCTAAGATAACAAGAAAATAATGTTAGTTAAGTAAAAAAAATATTAGTCAGTGCATGCATATGTAATAACACAAAAGAGATCAGTTTAAAATAGATTTGGGAACCCAAAATAAGTTCCTATCTACTGGATTGATTAAAAATCTTGGAGGAATATAATTTTTGGGCACTTTTCTAAGTTGACCCCTGTGATTTTTAATATACCAGTTCAAATTATCAGGATAACTATTTTTCTTTTGGCGTAAGCATGAAATATCAAGTTCTAATTTTTTAATTAAGTTTTTCAAGTTATCATTTTCATTCTTCAAAATATTAGAGTTATCAGAAAAAGATGCAAGGGTTAGTTCATTTTTTAATTGTGAATTTTCTTTTTCTAATTTATAGTTAGCCTTGAGCATTGCTTTTATTCCAGCGTATAACTGATCGTGAGGGAGAAAACATACCTCACTTACCGGGTCGATTTCGAAAAGAGAGGCTCCCCCTTCATCGGGACTTTCTTCTGATGTTGCTCCCCCTTCATCAGTACTCTCTTCTTGATGACTTGCCATCAACGCAAGTCCGGCGTACTCCTGAGTTCCTGATTCGTCAGATGAGGTCTCATCCCAGGTGGCTTTCAATGCCTTCTTCTTTTTGGGCTGGTTCTTGAGTTTGGGGCACTGGTCTTTTACATGTCCCTCTTCGTTGCAGTTATAGCATCGGACAGTACGTTTCTTTGGAGATCGCCTTGCTTTCTGCATTCTCGAAAACTTGTTAGCTTTAAAAAAACTTTTAAAGTTTCTTACCATTTGTGTTGTCTCTTCGTCGTCCGTCGAGGATTCTGATCCTTTTTCCGTTCTCCTTGTGTTTAGGGCAATATTGCCTATTTTTCTAGATCCTGCACACCGAGACTCATGTAATTCAAAAATAGAAAACATTTCATCTAGCGTACTTACCTCTAAATCCTTGGAAATATAATAGGCGTCGACGATTGTACTCCACTCCTGGGTTCTCGGGAAGGCATTGAGGGCGTATCGAATAGAATCGCGATTACTTACCGATTCGCCGAGTTGGGTGAGTCCGGAGATTAGCTCCTTAATTTTGGCGTGAAGTTCTGCCACCGTTTCTCCTTCCATCATTCGTAGATTTGTCAGCTGATTCCGTAGAAGGTCCTTCCTCGCTGACTTGGCTTCTGAGGTACCCTCATGAAGTTCTAAGAACTTCTCCCACAGTTCTTTCGCGGAGTGGTAGGTGCCGATTCGATTTACTTCTTGAGTAGGTAAAACCGTTAGTAGATGGAACTCAGCCTTACCATTGGCGACGGACTCAGATTGCTCCTTTTTATTCCATAAACATTCTTCTTTTTCATCCCCGTTCGTATCTTTTGGAACTGCAAAACCATATTTAATAGATAATAATATATCAAAATCGGTACGAAAAAATACCTCCATTTTCTTTTTCCAGACGGTGAAATCCCCTTCGAATTTGGGTGGATGGATATGCGCTCCGGCCATCGTCCTGTTGCTTTATCGGGCGGTTAGTCCTTCAAAAGCGAACCTCGCTCTGATACCACTTGTTGGATCGGGTTGGACCGGCTAGAGGGGGGTGAATAGACGGTTTAAGCAAAGTCGCAGAATAGACACTCCTTTAAAAAAAAAACTTGGTTGCAACTCGGTCGTTGCTTCCAAGGCAATTGGCGCTCAAACAAAACTCCTTTAGGCGGAGAAGCCTTTACACTTGTAGCACAGAGACTTAGAGAGAATGACAAAAGTAATTGATGATCTAACTCTAAAACTCTAAGTCTATTTATAGCCCAAGAGAATAGATCTAGATCGTTGATCGTAGATAAACTTTCTCTTGGTCGTTGATCCGTTGATGCGATCCTAACCGTTGATCAGAGATAGGCTTGATCGTAGCCGTTGAGTAAATAAAGATAAACTTTATCTTTAATAAAAGATAAAGAGAATTATCTTTAATAAAAAATAAGTATTTATCTTTTATATGATAAAAGATAAATCTTATTATTTTTTCTTCTTCTTTTTTTTTGCAACCGCCACGTCCAAACGGTCCAAGTCTAAGTCTTCTTCTCTGGGCAAAGTCAACGGTCAAAGTCAACGGTCAAAGTCAAAGTCAATAATTTTGACTTTTGTTGACTTTTTGTGGAATCTTCGATTGGGTGATTTCTGGCCAACCGGAGTTAGGCTCACCCGAACCCGACTCCGGCCTTTTGCCCCTCGAGCGTGCTTCCTCCCGGATTCTCGTCCCTCGGACTTCGCGCACGTCCTTCTCGCTCCACCGGCGTACTCTTCCGTAGCTTCCGCGTCCCTCGGATTGCACCGAGCCCGTCGGCTCACTTCCCCGCGCAACCCTTCTCGTCCGCTACGTCTTACGCTCGACTTCCTCCGTACCTAAGTTCCTGCACACTTAGCAGAGGGATTAGAACAACACAGGACCTAACTTAATCTAGTTGATCACATCAAAACTAACCGGGGCACCAACAGGAGTGAAACTTGTATAATAGAAATTAGATATATATTTTGAAGGATATAAAATTTGAGTAAGTAATTTATTGTTTTTAGTTGACAAAGATATCCAATTTATGTGGACTACTTTTGAGAGTGATACAATTCGATTCTATGAAAAATTTTTATTAACCATTAGAGTAAATCGAGAAATGTTCATAGTGGATGATCCATCAGTTCAACATTGTTAAATGAAACGTCTATTAAAAAATTTTCATTTGCTAATTTGTCGACTTCAAAATTTGAGATGTTTGAAAAATTGAGAAGAACATTCTCTCGTCGAGCAGGCCAAAGTTGACTAGTATGGTTTAATAAATTATCATTATATAAACCCTCTCACCTTGGCTCATTAGACCCAGTCTTTCACCTGCTCCCAACTCTAATAAATCACCAGATGGCCTTGAATCATTCAACTTGTTTATGTGGACTACTTTTGAGAGTGATACGATTCGATTCTATGAAAAACTTTTATTAACCATTAGAGTAAATCGAGAAATATTCATAGTGGATGATCCATCAGTTCAATATTCTTAAATGAAACGTCTATTAAAAAATTTTCATTTGCTAATTTGTCGACTTCAAAATTTGAGATGTTTGAAAAATTGAGAAGAACATTCTCTCCTCGAGCAGGCCAAAGTTGACTAGTATGATTTAATAAATTATCATTATATAAACCCTCTCACCCTGGCTCATTAGACCCAGTCTTTCACCTGCTCCCAACTCTAATAAATCACCAGATGGCCTTGAATCATTCAACTTGTTTATGTGGACTAATTTTGAGAGTGATACGATTCGATTCTATGAAAAATTTTTAATAACCATTAGAGTAAATCGAGAAATGTTCATAGTGGATGATCCATCAGTTCAATATTCTTAAATGAAACGTCTATTAAAAAAATTTCATTTGCTAATTTGTCGACTTCAAAATTTGAGATGTTTGAAAAATTGAGAAGAACATTCTCTCCTCGAGCAGGCCAAAGTTGACTAGTATGGTTTAATAAATTATCATTATATAAACCCTCTCACCCTGGATCATTAGACCCAGTCTTTCACCTGCTCCCAACTCTAATAAATCACCAGATGGCCTTGAATCATTCAACTTGTTTATGTGGACTACTTTTGAGAGTGATACGATTCGATTCTATGAAAATTTTTTATTAACCATAAGAGTAAATCGAGAAATGTTCATAGTGGATGATCCATCAGTTCAATATTCTTAAATGAATAGTCTATTAAAAAATTTTCATTTGCTAATTTGTCGACTTCAAAATTCGAGATGTTTGAAAAATTGAGAAGAACATTCTCTCCTCGAGCAGGCCAAAGTTGACTAGTATGGTTTAATAAATTATCATTATATAAACCCTCTCACCCTGGCTCATTAGACCCAGTCTTTCATCTGCTCCCAACTCTAATAAATCACCAGATGACCTTGAATCATTCAACTTGTTTATGTGGACTACTTTTGAGAGTGATACGATTCGATTCTATGAAAAATTTTTATTAACCATTAGAGTAAATCGAGAAATGTTCATAGTGGATGATCCATCAGTTCAATATTTTTAAATGAAACGTCTATTAAAAAATTTTCATTTGCTAATTTGTCGACTTCAAAATTCGAGATGTTTGAAAAATTGAGAAGAGCATTCTCTCCTCGAGTAGGCCAAAGTTGACTAGTATGGTTTAATAAATTATCATTATAAAAACCCTCTCACCCTAGCTCATTAGACCCAGTCTTTCACCTGCTCCCAACTCTAATAAATCACCAGATGGCCTTGAATCATTCAACTTGTTTATGTGGACTACTTTTGAGAGTGATACGATTCGATTCTATGAAAAATTTTTATTAACCATTAGAGTAAATCGAGAAATGTTCATAGTGGAGGATCCATCAGTTCAATATTCTTAAATGAAACGTCTATTAAAAAATTTTCATTTGCTAATTTGTCGACTTCAAAATTCGAGATGTTTGAAAAATTGAGAAGAACATTCTCTCCTCAGGCAGGCCAAAGTTGACTAGTATGGTTTAATAAATTATCATTATATAAACCCTCTCACCCTGGCTCATTAGACCAAGTCTTTCACCTGCTCCCAACTCTTATAAATCACCAGATGGCCTTGAATCATTCAACTTGTTTATGTGGACTACTTTTGAGAGTGATACGATTCGATTCTATGAAAAACTTTTATTAACCATTAGAGTAAATCGAGAAATGTTTATAGTGGATTATCCATCAGTTCAATATTCTTAAATGAATAGTCTATTAAAAAATTTTCATTTGCTAATTTGTCGACTTCAAAATTCAAGATATTTGAAAAATTGAGAAGAGCATTCTCTCCTCGAGCAGGCCAAAGTTGACTAGTATGGTTTAATAAATTATCATTATATAAACCCTCTCACCCTTGCTCATTAGACCCAGTCTTTCACCTGCTCCCAACTCTAATAAATCACCAGATGGCCTTGAATCATTCAACTTGTTTATGTGGACTACTTTTAAGAGTGATACGATTCGATTCTATGAAAAATTTTTATTAACCATTAGAGTAAATCGAGAAATATTTATAGTGGATGATCCATCAGTTCAATATTTTTAAATGAATAGTCTATTAAAAAAATTTCATTTGCTAATTTGTCGACTTCAAAATTCGAGATGTTTGAAAAATTGAGAAGAACATTCTCTCCTCGAGCAGGCCAAAGTTGACTAGTATGGTTTAATAAATTATCATTATATAAACCCTCTCACCCTGGCTCATTAGACCCAGTCTTTCACCTGCTCCCAACTCTAATAAATCACCAGATGGCCTTGAATCATTCAACTTGTTTATGTGGACTACTTTTGAGAGTGATACGATTCGATTCTATGCAAAATTTTTATTAACCATTAGAGTAAATCGAGAAATGTTCATAGTGGATGATCCATCAGTTCAATATTCTTAAATGAAACGTCTATTAAAAATTTTTCATTTGCTAATTTGTCTACTTCAAAATTTAGATGTTTGAAAAATTGAGAAGAACATTCTCTCCTCGAGCAGGCCAAAGTTGACTAGTATGGTTTAATAAATTATCATTATATAAACCCTCTCACCCTGGCTCATTAGACCCAGTCTTTCACCTGCTCCCAACTCTAATAAATCACCAGATGGCCTTGAATCATTCAACTTGTTTATGTGGACTACTTTTGAGAGTGATACGATTCGATTCTATGCAAAATTTTTATTAACCATTAGAGTAAATCGAGAAATGTTCATAGTGGATGATCCATCAGTTCAATATTCTTAAATGAAATGTCTATTAAAAATTTTTCATTTGCTAATTTGTCAACTTCAAAATTCGAGATGTTTGAAAAATTGAGAAGAACATTCTCTCCTCAGGCAGGCCAAAGTTGACTAGTATGGTTTAATAAATTATCATTATATAAACCCTCTCACCCTGGCTCATTAGACCCAGTCTTTCACCTGCTCCCAACTCTAATAAATCACCAGATGGCCTTGAATCATTCAACTTGTTTATGTGGACTACTTTTGAGAGTGATACGATTCGATTCTATGCAAAATTTTTATTAACCATTAGAGTAAATCGAGAAATGTTCATAGTGGATGATCCATCAGTTCAATATTCTTAAATGAAACGTCTATTAAAAATTTTTCATTTGCTAATTTGTCAACTTCAAAATTTGAGATGTTTGAAAAATTGAGAAGAACATTCTCTCCTCGAGCAGGCCAAAGTTGACTAGTATGGTTTAATAAATTATCATTATATAAACCCTCTCACCCTGGCTCATTAGACCCAGTCTTTCACCTGCTCCCAACTCTAATAAATCACCAGATGGCCTTGAATCATTCAACTTGTTTATGTGGACTACTTTTGAGAGTGATACGATTCGATTCTATGAAAAACTTTTATTAACCATTAGAGTAAATCGAGAAATGTTTATAGTGGATTATCCATCAGTTCAATATTCTTAAATGAATAGTCTATTAAAAAATTTTCATTTGCTAATTTGTCGACTTCAAAATTCAAGATATTTGAAAAATTGAGAAGAACATTCTCTCCTCGAGCAGGCCAAAGTTGACTAGTATGGTTTAATAAATTATCATTATATAAACCCTCTCACCCTGGCTCATTAGACCCAGTCTTTCACCTGCTCCCAACTCTAATAAATCACCAGATGGCCTTGAATCATTCAACTTGTTTATGTGGACTACTTTTGAGAGTGATACGATTCGATTCTATGCAAAATTTTTATTAACCATTAGAGTAAATCGAGAAATGTTCATAGTTGATGATCCATCAGTTCAATATTCTTAAATGAAACGTCTATTAAAAATTTTTCATTTGCTAATTTGTCTACTTCAAAATTCGAGATGTTTGAAAAATTGAGAAGAACATTCTCTCCTCAGGCAGGCCAAAGTTGACTAGTATGGTTTAATAAATTATCATTATATAAACTCTCTCACCCTGGCTCATTAGACCCAGTCTTTCACCTGCTCCCAACTCTAATAAATCACCAGATGGCCTTGAATCATTCAACTTGTTTATGTGGACTACTTTTGAGAGTGATACGATTCAATTCTATGCAAAATTTTTATTAACCATTAGAGTAAATCGAGAAATGTTCATAGTGGATGATCCATCAGTTCAATATTCTTAAATGAAACGTCTATTAAAATTTTTTCATTTGCTAATTTGTCAACTTCAAAATTTGAGATGTTTGAAAAATTGAGAAGAACATTCTCTCCTCGAGCAGGCCAAAGTTGACTAGTATGGTTTAATAAATTATCATTATATAAACCCTCTCACCTTGGCTCATTAGACCCAGTCTTTCACCTGCTCCCAACTCTAATAAATCACCAGATGACCTTGAATCATTCAACTTGTTTATGTGGACTACTTTTGAGAGTGATACGATTCGATTCTATGAAAAAATTTTATTAACCATTAGAGTAAATCGAGAAATGTTTATAGTGGATTATCCATCAGTTCAATATTCTTAAATGAATAGTCTATTAAAAAATTTTCATTTGCTAATTTGTCGACTTCAAAATTTGAGATATTTGAAAAATTGAGAAGAACATTCTCTCCTCGAGCAGGCCAAAGTTGACTAGTATGGTTTAATAAATTATCATTATATAAACCCTCTCACCCTGGCTCATTAGACCCAGTCTTTCACCTGCTCCCAACTCTAATAAATCACCAGATGGCCTTGAATCATTCAACTTGTTTATGTGGACTACTTTTGAGAGTGATACGATTCGATTCTATTCAAAATTTTTATTAACCATTAGAGTAAATCGAGAAATGTTCATAGTGGATGATCCATCAGTTCAATATTCTTAAATGAAACGTCTATTAAAAAAATTTCATTTGCTAATTTGTCGACTTCAAAATTCGAGATGTTTGAAAATTTGAGAAAAACATTCTCTCCTCGAGTAGGCCAAAGTTGACTAGTATGATTTAATAAATCATCATGATATAAATTCTCTCACCCTGACTCATTAGACCCAGTCTTTCACCTGCTCCCAACTCTAATAAATCACCAGATGGCCTTGAATCATTCAACTTGCGTTTACTGCTACAAGTGTGAATGTGAATCGACACTCTTACAAGGTCAACGACTGCACTAATCTTCATTCTTCACCAGTTCAGTTCTCCCGAGTTATCAACTCCATCGCCGGCCGGTTGACCTTTTCTTCCCAGCTATCGATCCACCACTGTATATAGCAGACAGACGTCGATCTCCTTGCTGGCATCCATCGAGCTAGGCCGCCATGGCTAACGTGCTCTTCTTCTTCGTCTCCTTTGTTTTGCTTGTCTTCCTCGACCCTCACGTCGAAGGGTCTCGCCTCAGCCTCACCCATGTCGACTCAGGCGCTCAACTCACCGCGGCGGAGCGATTCCGTCGCGCCGTCCTCCGGAGCCACTCTCGGAGGCAGGCCTTCGAGGGAAAGTGGAGCTCGCCGAGCACCGTGGTGGCGGCCGTCAACTACGCCGGCGAATACGTGTATGTCGTAGACTTCGGCATCGGCTCGCCGATGCTTCCTGCCACGGCCATCCTCGACACCGGCAGCGACCTCATTTGGACTCAGTGCGTCCCCTGCCTCGAGTGCCTCTCGCAGCCGAGCCCTTACTACGACCCCTCCAAGTCCTACACCTTCTCGCCGGTGCCCTGTTCCAGCCCTTTCTGCAGCAACCGAGACTTAATTAACATCGGTTGCGTCGCCGGCGGCGGAAGCGGCGATCGGTGTCTCTACTTGTCCTCCTACGGGGACGGCACCGAGAGCAGAGGCTTCCTCGGGACGGAGACATTCGTTTTTGGCGACGGCTCATCGATCGCCGGCGTCACGTTCGGGTGCGGGTTTTGGAACAACGGCTCGCTATCGAACTCCACCGGCATCGTCGGCATGGGCCGAGGCCCGCTCTCGTTGCCGTCGCAGCTGAACCCTCGCAAGTTCTCGTACTGTCTCGCCCCATTAAACAGCTCCGCCGCCAGCTATCTCTTCTTGGGTTCCACGGCGAACCTGGGAGGAAACAGACGAGGCTTAATTGGAAGCACGCCGTTGATCTCCAGCACGAATCCCAACTTTGAAACCTTCTACTACCTCTCTTTGCTCGGGATCTCGCTCGGCGGTACTCGGCTTCCGATTCCGGAGTCAGTATTCCGGCTGAAATCCGATGGCTCCGACGGGACCATCATCGACTCCGGCACCTTCCTCACGTTCCTGAACCAGGCCGGGTACGACATACTCAGGGAGGAGATAATCAAGCAAGTGCGGAAGCCACCGGCGGAGCTGCCGGAAGTGATACAGGATGTGGGCGTCGATCTCTGCTTCTCGTTTCAGGGAGCGAGCTCGCTTCCGCCGATGCCGGAGCTGGTGTTCCACTTCGAGGGCGCCGACATGAGGTTTCCGAGGGACAAGTACATGAAGTACGTCGACGAGCTGGGGTTGCTGTGCTCGGTAATCGCCGGAACGCAGGGCTTGTCGATCTTCGGCAACTACCAGCAGCAGGACATGCACATCCTCTTCGATCTGGAAGCCGACGTGCTCTCCTTCGTTGCGGCGAACTGCGACCAACTCTGACATGAAATGCATGCCTGCCTGCAATTCTACGTACCTTTTGCATGGCAATTGAAGATACTGTGTGTTTTGTTAAATAAATCAAATGTCCTAATATATATATATATATACTAATTATATTACAATTTGATATTCCATGTTATTTGGACAAAAATATAAAGTCAATTTATAATAATACTAATAAATTTTATATTTTAATTTGATTAATAAATTTACATTCATTAAAAATAGTATATGATAACAAAGTGAGCATTATATGAAAATATTATTAAATTATTTTTTTGTTTAATATTATTAATTGCATGTTCCATTGAGCAGCTCTAACAGAATGTTATAGTTGTATGGTGATGATCCAAGATGCTAGATAAAAGGAATAAGATCTCTATATAAAATAAATAAGAAGAAAAAATCATATAAATTTTGTTGTTAAGCTGAGGTTTACACTTTAGTGCTATAAAGAGAATTTTATGATGCATGATTGAGAGACTAGTCGAAACTAACCATGATTACTGAGCATGACTCGACTAGCCCGTTCAAACTGAAAAAACTCGCAAACAACATGAAAATGAATCTTGGAACTTCAACTGAATCAAAGAGCTCGCCGTCTCTAGGAGATTCAATTTTGTCTCATTTATCTTCGAAGTCTCTTCTTAGACCAAATAGAGAGATCGACATTTGTGACTCGACGACATTGTTTAAGTCAATAACAACCATCAATCTAGAAAATATTACTACAATAACATTTGCCATTAGTCTCTAGTAGCTACGCTCAATGGTCTTTCCTCTCAAAGAACCGATGAACTTCGGAGTAGAAGGCTAGAATTTTCGAGTCTAAGAGGCTAAAATCACAAAGCACAGGGAATAGATTTACGAAGGTACTTTATTTTTCCTCCAATCGCTGCAAGACTGATTCTGCCAAAATCCTGCTGCCTGTAAATTGAGGGAAGAAGGTTTCAGAAACAGAAAGCAGATTGTATAGTTAAGGAATAGCATGAGTTCAGAAAAGACTGCAAATATCTCAAAATGTTTCTAAAATAACATTTGCCATTAGTCTCTAGTAGCTACACTCAATGGTCTTGCCTCTCAAAGAACTGATGAAATTTGGAGTAGCAGGCAAGAATTTTTTAGTCTAAGAGGCCAAAATCACAAAGCACAGAGAATAGATTTACAAAGGTACTTTATTTTTCCTCCAATCGCTTTAAGACTGATTCTGCGAAAATCTGCTGCCTGCAAATTGAGGGAAGAAGGTTTCAGAAACAGGAAGCAGATTGTATATTTAAGGAATAGCATGAGTTGCGAAAAGACTGCAAATATCTCAAAATGTTAGGTAGATAAATGACAGGAAGCATAAAATTTAAAAGCTGCAGATGAATTCGATCAACTGTCCACTTTGTATCCCAAGGTTTGAAGGAAGTATTATTTTGTGCCAGAAGTTTGATCTCCGGATGTAGTAAGAATTCAGTACTGTGTTGTGTGTCCACACGAGTTTTAATTCTGTAATTTCCTTCCACTTGGGATGTTTAAGTAAAAGCTTATAGAAAGAAAATTTTGCAATATATATATATCTTCCTAATATAAAATGGATGTCATGCATTGGATGAGAGCATTAGTTCTTGAACCATTTAAATATATCTTGATTCACAACTCTGAAATGAATTCGATCTAGCAAAACTGGATAAATCATTTGACACTTTTTTGCTAAAGTTGGTACTCCAATTAGTGTTTCGCCTCTTTTATTTCCCTCTTCAAAAGTACTCATCTCCTCTCTGTGTTCTACAGATAGGGTTAAAGGATGAGTTATGAGGAAAAAAAATCTTCCTCTCTTGGATGGTATTAGGTTAGACAAGCCCAATCTCATTTGATACTATCAAAACTTTACGGTAGATGTCTATGCCAATATTAGCCGTGCCCACTGATATTGATCAACAAAAGTTGCAACCGTGTTGTATCCGCCCAGTCTACTTATGGTGGAAAGAGACTAAACAATGCCCAGGTAGTGATTTGTAGAATGTGATTTGTTCTAAGCATAAAATCAGGTTAAACAATCAAATGCTTGCTCTCATGTAAATTTGTAATTTGTTCTAAGCATTATAAGTTGACATATTCATACTTGCGTTCTGTGAGCTTGGGGCTGGGGCGGAAGTACTTCAGATAACCATCCCATGGAACCTTTTTGAGACCAGCCCGGAGGGAGATCATGTCTCGAACCCTTTTCAGTAGGATCATTCAACAGGCAGAGAAGCAGCTTGAGTTGGCATAGGATGAAATTATTTCAGCTAACAATATTCAGAAAATGAAACTTTACCTTTCGGCAAACTCGATAGGAGTCTCGCCAGGTCGTATGTACTGAGGTTCCAGGTACCACACATCGCAGACTACAGCCCATGATGTCATAAGCTGCGCTAAGTGTGTCGTAAAAGACTGCCTGTTTAAATATTTTAGCACAACTTACAAAAGGATGGGATGGTTATAAATTTCGATGTTCCATGGTAACTATTATACAACAACATAAAAGTGAAAATGTTATCACAAGAAGATTTATTACTTTTTACTGTTCCAAAAAGCATCCACGAAAATCTTATTGTACTTGATTGCTACTGGGCACACAGCACAACCAAGTTCAAAAGCACCCTGAAAATGGATCGTAAAGGGCAATTGTTAAAGAACATGAAGAATACAACACTAAAGAAATAGTTCCTTAGGAAATGGTGGAATCTTCAAGAATGAATAAAAGAAGCACAGAAGAGCCTGTTAGAGTTACATTGAAGTGCATGAACATGAAATCTTAACTATATGTATAATTAACAATAGGTTGTCACCATAATAACTCTTAATGAATAGGATGAGTGAACAAGCTTAATAATCTGCAAGCTCATTTACATTCATTCGATAATAAATAAAATAAAATAAAGAAGCTTGAATATTAATGAGCTCAGCTCATTAACAGTCATAAAATGAACAATGGATAAACAAGCTTGTTATCAACTTCTCTAAAGTTCGATTACAATTTTGTTTTAAAATATATAGAAAATACAGCACTTGTTCATATTTATGATTTATTTGCATTTATTCTTTTTGATATCTTACAATTTTTATGAATGCATATTATCTCATAATATATTAAAATGTGAGAAAATAATATCTTCTATATATTATATCAATATTTTAACTAAGTTATAAAGACAACAATGTCTTTAGTCAAGCTTATAAAAAAAATCTGAGTTTGGTTAGAGTTCAATGACATTTTTAATAAACAAACAGAAGCTGACCCGCATGAGAAGCATGGTGAGGGACAAGGAAGAAGTTAAAAATCCTACCCACTTCCTATACGAGTGAGGATGAGCAGGGTCGTCTCAACTAGTTCCAATGCCCTAAGGAAAAAAATAGATATTTAATATTTTATTTAAAAATTGAATATTAATTTTTAAAAATATTTTTTTTGATATGTAAAATATTAATTAAAATTTTATATTTAATAATATTTTTTCTCAATTGATAAAATTATTAAATTTTTTAATTTTTTTTATATATTGTTGAACGTAAATAAAACTTTATTACTTTTAATTTTGAAAACTTTCTTTTTGATGTCAGTAGTATTCTATAAATTATCCATGCATTAGAAAAAAAAATTATAAAGTTTAGTATCTCAAGTATTGATTTTAATTCTGGATTTATTATTTCTTTTTTTCTAAAGTATTATCTTCTAATGAAAATTTAATTGGTTTTTCATTTAAATTTTTAATTGGTTTTTCTGAATTTTAATATTAGTAACAAATCTATAAAGTACACCTTTTGGAGATTGAATAAATTCTTTTTTTTCATGTGTTTTTCATATTCGGAATCAATTTGATGTTTTAAAAAACTAATATACTGCTTTGCATCGAATGAATCTGTTCTTATCTGACAGAAGGAAGAAAGAGCGAAGAAGGGAGATTACCGATGAGGAAGGAAAAGGATGTCTTTTAAGAGTATCATCAACGAGGGAAGATTAGAGCACAGGATCACCAAGCGAGGGAGAAAAAAGATGCGAAAAGACAGATGAGAGAAGAAAAAGGTACAAGATCACCGACAACTGTGAGGTCGCATGCTTTTGAGAGATCAATGTAGAAAAAGAAAAAATCAATTAGATTTTTAAAAATAAGATATACAATTAAAATAAATCAATAATAAATAAAATTAGAATAATTTAAATTTTAAAATTAATGTTTTTTTAAAATTAATCTATGAATATTTTTTTAATATATAAATAATATTAAAACATAAAATATTAAGCGCCCCAATTTTAGTGGGGCCCTAGGCATAGGCCTTAATGGTCTATGCCTTGAGCCGGCACTGAGGATGAGAAGTTAAAAGCCCAACCCGCCTCATTGCCATCCCTAAAAGGGGATTACACTAATCTGTTGGCCAGTTCTTTTGTGTAACAAAGACAATCACATCTGGCTTGTATGTTTTCATGACTTGTTTTACAGCTAAAACATGGCATTCATCTACGAAATGGTATGATGCATTAAGGGGATAAGAAGATAATTTCCATCACCAAATATAGTGCAAGATTAACAACTTTAAGGTGATGTAGCATGTAAATAAATGCCTAGTTGGTAAGGATAAGACTATTATTAATCATATAAGCCAACGTGAATTTCTATCCAAGTTTCAATGTAAGAGGAAAATCAAATTTCGCATAGAGTCAAGATTGCATCTCTCTATATCTAAGCAAGTGGAGACATCATGTTTATAAAAAATGTAGGAATATAAATTGGGTACTAACCTTCTTGAACATAACAGTGTAATGGTTGTTTACACAAGTTCCTTCAGGAAATATGAGAAGAGGATTGTTGTCAACTCCTTGAGTATGTTCCCTTAACCTAGAAAAAAATTCAGAGAGCGGTCAATAACCACAAACAAGCAAACCAGAACTCACTCTGTCATCAATAGAAATTTTACTTCCTAGCAACGACTTCACGATCTTTTGCCTCAGTGCGATTAAACCAAATACAGCCCACACTTTCTAAAATAGTCTTCTGAATAAATCCTGTGCACCAATTCAAGCATTTATTATTGCTCAGGTCAGTTAATAGAACACCAGGTAAAGGAAATGTAGATCCTCACCGACCCAACCAGGATGCTTCTGCATGATAACAGCAAATGCTGTCATCTGTTCTAAGATGATGAAATCAATCATAGAAGTGTGGTTGGCAACAAATACCTGTTAAATAATACACTCCAGATAAAAAGAGGCTGAAAACTACCATCTATAAGATCTACAAGAACATGAAGAACCTGCTGCGGACGTCTGCTTGGACGTGGTCCATGGTATTTGATCACTCCTGTCCATGAAGCAACAAAAACACTGCACATCATTTCAACCAGTTTCCTCTGCACAGAAGACACAAATAGAGATCAGCACATCCTGAATGGGAACAGTATCTAAGTATAGAAAAGTTAATACAACTTAAAAACATCAGTCAATAAATGTTTGCAGCTGATCCAATTGCAACTTAAATTGCATCCTTCTAAAGCAAAAATATTGCAAGAAAAAGAGTAACAGGGTAAAGTGCCTTGGGTTTTGTATCAATGATTTTTAACATGTATGGAAAACAATTTCATAATATGAGCATCCAAAGCAAACAGGTCTGCTTCTCATCAAAACTCTGTGGTCATGGGACTGACAAATTTAACCAATCCAATTATTTGATAATGAACTTTAACAACACATCTTAACAAACCATTAAATTTTGGTCTGGACTGCTCACATAACACCATTTTCTCAAGAGGCATCAATTTGGCATTAGTGACCAATTGATCTGAAATTTTGAATATAAGTGCCTTGTTAATATGAGCAACACATCTTGCAAAAGGAAGGAAAAACATAGAAGCAAGAAGCAAGAAATCTAGTATTTCCCATTTCTATTTTACTTTTACTGCTCTTTGGTATGGAGTCTGTGGACTTCACTGTCTCTTTAGCTTCATTGTTTTCCATGATTCAATCAACCACATTATCCATGCAAAGATTAACAATGTTTGTTTTCTAATGATGATAACGGCAATCTCTACTCTCTACCCCCCTATCGCTCCCCCCCCCCCCCCCCCCCCCCCCCCCCCCCAACACACACACAGAAAACTCCTGATTCCACTTGTTCTGGATAAAAACACATAGAATATCTATGTATAATGTAAGGCCTAAATCATACGTTAACATACTGAATAATAAAGTATAAGAACATCCCAACAAAATTAAGAAATAATGGAATAGGAAAATAACAAGTTACCTGGTGCCAAAAAATGTGAAGTTGCAAGTATTAAAGCAATCAAAGATTGACAATTACAGACAATGATGTAGAATAGATTAAGTTATCTTAAGATACATTGCCCAAGATATCTATTCATTAGAAAAATTACTTATATGGTATGTAATTCTTAAAGAAGCTATTAGACTATCAAATAGATAAATTGAGGTACAACAAGAGATGTACCTCTATTTTGCGTCTCCATTTATCATGCCCTCTTATAAGGAAATGTATTGGAAGGAAGGCTGCAAAGAACACTATCCATCCCAGAGCCAAAACTCCAACTCTACAAAACATACAAGAGATTAGATTGGAGAAAGAGACAAGCCAACTAAAGCTAGTTATGGATCACCAAATATTTGGAACACATATTTTCTGCAAAATGAGAAGTTGAGAGGCTGTACAAGGGCATTACAGCATTAAGTAGACAGAAGATATTTAACAAGTTTCTATAAATATTGGTTCATCCCTGGGAGAAAAAATTCAAACTAAAAGAACACACCTCCACCCCAGATAAAGTCAATAAAATGATACGTAAACTAACCTCAACCAACTAGATAACCCAGTTGCCTGAAATTAAAACTAATATGTACTTTAGTTAAATCCCACAAGCGATACTAACATCCTGTTTCTTTGAAGGTATATATCAAACAATGGATGCAAGAGATAATGAATTAAGAGCGAGAGATAAGTTGAAGAATAGATTATCTTCCTCTAGCTTCCTTTGACAAATAAAGAGGAAAGATAATTATTTAAATAGATGAATTTAGGCATCCATCCTTTGTAACTCATCAATCTAAAATTGGACAGAAAGCTAAATAACACCTGTTGGTTGTTTTTTTATTAAAAAAAAACTATCCTCTTCAATTACATTCAATCAAAGAGATAACTAAAAGACCAATTTTCAGTTCATACCTCCTCTCCATATTTCCATTCTTTTTAATTTATCATCTCTCCGAAGAAACAAGGCTAAGTGTAGCATCTGATCTAATTAACTGATTTTGCTTAATTTTTGTTTTGATTCAAAAATTGAAAAGCTAACCACAAATGGTAATGACCTTGTGCGAGAAGCATCAACAGCATCTATTATAAGGATTCCACTATAAGAATGGTGTAAACATGAGATACATTACCTCCACAAATACACACCTAGCATTACATGGAAACACAAATACATAAAACATATTGCTGGCCAAAATGTCATCCTCATAACATATGCAAACAAAAATACATGAGATGTATTGCAGGCTCATGTACCAGACTAGTATTTACACATTGCTGGCACCATACCAGTCTAGTATCATACGGAACTATATGAAGAACAAATTAACCAATTTCATTAGAATTAAATTTATAAAGCTCCATAGAGAATAAGCCTTACTAGCATTATCCTACGTGCTGAACAAGCATGCAAAAGATAAATATCTTAACATTCAAAGTAGTTCTTGTATTTTAGTTTTGATTACATTGCAGAAACTAATAGGGTGAAAATATCAAGTGGAATTAAGCAGCCTATCAGACACAATGTGATTGCATGGGCAACACTTGTTAGGTCACCAACTGACAACCTATATCGATGTTGAACAAGAGTAAGCTGTGTAACCATTGTCACATGCCAATCAACAATTGAATGCAAGATATCAACCAGCCAAGGCATGATAACTAGTCATACCAAAAGTCAAGATGCAGATAATCATTTATGGTGTATCTAATCCATGCACCGGGCTCAGAATTTGCCATCTCTCCCATACATTACAAATACACCCCTAGAGGGGTAATTCGAGTATATATCAGAACTACCCCAAGTTTCATTTTCCAGATTACAATACTTCCCAAGTTTTATGTATATGAGAACTACCCTAAGACTGAACTGAGCCTCCACTGCAAAGCAGAGTCAACCAGAATCCAATTTCCTATGCAAGAAAAGCTCTGATTCCAACCCTCACATCCGCATTAAGCAACCAAGGCAAGCTTAAGCTGATGTTCATTATAGTGTCTTAGCATCTATTACATATGTTCTACAACAGCATGAATTCTTCATCAAAATAAGTAATTTCTTCATCCTTTTCACTTGCATGATATAAAACAAAAGAAGAGTATGACACATGATTGTAGAAATGTTATTAAAATAGAACTATAATGTCATCCTCTTCCATATTGAAAAGGCCATATGGCTTGAGAATCTGACAAAAAGAACTACCAGTTAAATTCCATGAACTACAAAACTGAGTAAAACAAAACATAATAATTGGTATATTAATCAGTTCATTAAGGTTGGGTCTTCGCCAGTATCACTACAGATGCCTAGGTGGAAGCCAAGTTGCTAGGAGGCCACCACAAAATATCAGCCATTTTGGCTTGGTACTTATTATTGAGTCTACCTTTTTCTATGCAAAGGAAACAACACTCTCACAATAGGACTAGGATTGCACTTCCAAGCTGGAAGTGGCCACTTAACTTGAGTTATATCGTCAATCAACGGACAGAAATAACTGGAATTTAACTAGATGCACAATTATTTTTACTATTCAAGTAGCAAACTGAAGTGACTCATTGTCCAAAGTGTTCTGATTTATACTTGATCATAATGCACAAGTCACTGTTGGGCATATCAGAAAGTAGCTAAGATACATTAATATAAAGTGTGTTGCGGATAAAGTAGGAAAACCCACATTCATGCAAAATCTAGAATGAATGGTAGGCACTTGCATCTCACAATGGATTTTGCTAAATCAAATTACAAATAATCAGACCTTGCTGGAAAGAGAATCCCATATCGTACAACTACTCCCAAGCACCACAATGGGAACAAATAGATATTCCAATTCCAGGGTTCCGGAGAATTTGATTTAAAGCAGCGCGTAAAAGAGTCCTGTACCCCGTGAAAGAAAACTAAATATCAAAATCAAAGTCAAAAACATGAAGCATATGGATAACATAGAGTTAAGCTAATCCATGAAACTAACCATCACAAGACTCACAAGTTTATAAAAACAAGAAAGAGATGGAATTTAGCTTTTGATAAATGTTCAAAATATTCAACTTCCAAAAAAGTAAAAATAAATAAATTTCTTATTTACAAAGTCCAAATACTGAACAAGAAGTGATGGCATTGAGCTTTTGATAATCATGCATGATTACCAAACACCATGCCATCAACCACTCACTAATATCTAATAACCTTTTATTTACATATCACAAGAAAAATTCAATGAGAAAACAAAGAGTAGAAGAAACGAGTCAAGAGTAAAGGATCCACCAAAACAATTTATCACAACAATCATGGCATAATGCTTAAAAGACCCAATAAAAACATAGCTTTGCTCAATCAGGTGATATTAACTCAACTATCACGCTATGTATTAAGTTTCTACATGAAAAAAGAACTTAGAAAATTTAATAGCCCGTAAAAAATCACAGAGCCACCAAAAGACTGCAAAAAGAAATGTCATATCACGGCACCCTTTCAGTTCAAAACCTTAAGTTAGTGCTTTTACGTTAAAAAAACTCCAAAGATCCTCAAGATTGAGAGAAAGTTAGAGAGAGACTGACATCCACAATGGCGCCTGCAGCTTCAGTGAGGGTAGGGGAAATGTCTAAAAGGTCCGACCTGAGCAATGAAAGTATATTATAGTGAGTATATCTGATCAAATATTCTTTAAAAAAAATACAAAAAAAGTATAATTGAGAGGAAAAGAGACAAATGGAGCTTCTTTGGAATTTCCCGAATTGTCTCCGTCGTAAGATACTCCTCAATGTTGGGACGATCAAGGTCAGTCTCCATACTTGAAGAATCCAATCCACCCATAGTGGCCAAAATTCTGTACGAATAAAACCTTTATATAGAAATTTGCTAAATCCACCACAATGATGGGATTCAGCTATCTCACAGAAAATATTCTGAAATCCAAATTGCTCACCTTTTACCATCATAAAAAGAACCTCTAGATCATAGGGCCTTAAAGACTATACTCTAGTTCCTCCTATTTACCCCTCCCATTCTCCATCAAATACAATCTACCCAAAGAGAAATAAGAAGGGAAAAAGGAACCTTGATTAGCACCTCCGACCTACGAGCTGGCTTCCTCTCTGTCGGTGGGTTCTCGCCGGAGGAGTTAGCCTCCGGGCGCCGATGAAAGAAGGGAAAAGGGGTGGATTCGCCGATTCGCAGGCAGCGAGGCGAAGAGACGTCGGTTCCGACACGTTGCTATCTATTGGGCAACTATGTGGCCCACCAAGTGGGTCCCATCTGTGGTAATAATATTTATGAATAATACTTTATATTCATTAATAAAATTTTTTTATTAATATATTAAATAAAAAATAAATTAATTAATTAATTATATTTAAAATATAAAAATTTAAATAATCAAATAAATTTGAATTAATAACTTAATAATCTGTTATAGAAACAAACTCAAACTTATAAAAAGAAATTAAATCAAACTTGAATAACTATTTAAATTGCTCCATTCATTTTAAATTTAATTTATTTAATTATCTTATCAAATAAGCTTGAATATTATAAAATTTGATTTCGCTGGTTTACAATCTTACTTTTAATCGGAGGAAATTTCTATTTTACCCCATATTTTACTTGTTTTGAAGAAAATACCCTAGAGTTTTTTTTTATCTTTACACTTTAATACATATTGTTAAGATATTTTTGATATAACTTTAGCCTTGAATATTATCTAATGGTGAAACTTGAAAGGGCAAATATATGATACTTATAAAAGTAAAGAGTAAAATAATAATTATAATGAAGATGGAGATGGACTTTTACTAACACTTATAAAAATCTAAAATAGAACAATAGTAATAAGAACTATAAGATATGTTAAATAACAAAATTTTAAAGAATTAAATGAACGTGAATTTATATTAATTGAAGTTTTAAAATAATTATATAACATAAAAAAACTTCTTTAAAAAAATTACAATATAGATGGTATTTTATAACAAAATATTTTAATAGATCATTTACTTGTTAATTATGCACGGCATCATAATTTTCATGGTTGATGTTGAATCATCAATTTGATTAAATCAATTATGGCATGCACATGACTAAATAACATTTGAAACCTCAATAATATCCATAAAATTCATAACAAGTATACAAAATAATGTTTATAATTTATCCATAAATTCAACCAACAATGGATAATCAATAGTTGATGAAGAAAAAAAATACTTGACTGTTCATTCAACTATCAGTCTACTACAGATATTGAGAAAGGTTCGTAGGGTAAAATGTGCTGTGAAAATCGATGATTCATGAGAGTAGATTGGAAAGAAAGAGCGTTTCAGTAATTAATATTTACATTTCATATAAAAAAAAGTTGATAAAATGAATTTTTAGTTTGAATTTTAAGATATTGGATAAAACCATTATCTCTTGGCTCAAACTCAAGAACATGTATCAAACAAATTCTTGGATTTAAAAGTCCATACTTGCAAATGCAAGTGGCAATAAGCAAACAAATAGTCCCTGTTTATATTAGCAAAATAGAACACAACTGAAACTGAAATGATCAATAATTCATTAAACTTTTACACAGTTTGTACTACAAATATTCCTTTTAGGAATAAGATAATAGCAAATAGAATTCTAGAATTTCAAATCCCAAATGATGCAAACACTATATCTTATGATATGCTATCATTTATTAGCAAAATGAGTTTCGAATGGGGTTACTCGACTGAATTCACTGAACAAAATGAGTTTCGAATGGATTTACTCGACTGAATTCACTGAACAAAATCCTCATGGTAGCTGTCACTAATCACGGATACGAACCTCTCAAGCCAAGGGAGCTGGTGGAGGTCTTTCACGGTATCCATGTAAGAATCGGAACATCGAGGAGGAGATTGCGGAGAGTGGTGGAGGTCGCTTAGGTCGATTCCTCCAGAGAGAAACCTCTGTACCAGAGCCAACTGTGCTCTTTCTTGTTCAGAGTATTCATCTGTCAGGGCTGGCAGGGAATCAAAAGACTCCCATGTCCAGAGCTGTGATCCGTCAGTGGAGGGTGTTGCAGAAGTCTCAGGATTGCTCCCGCCCCAAAAGGCACAATGACAGGTCTGAATGCCATTCCTATATTCCGCGCCACACATGTAGCAGAACACATGCCCACACCTGCCAAGTACAAACAGAAAATTGAAGATGTCTGAGTTCATATGATGTCGAAAAAGTGTTGATCTACTTCATATAAACAAGAAGTATCAAAACCAGAAAACTAATATGCATGACCCCATTATTCAACCTCTCCACATAGCTTATTCAAGACGGTAATGTGCAAAAATGGCATGGAGAACACCTTAACACAATGTTGGATGGTCAAACACAAAGGCAACGCTAGCGAAGAGCTAATCAGATGGCTACAGTGTCCAATTCAAGATCAAAATGATGATGGGGATGGGATAGTGCATTTCAATACCTTTAAATTTTAACCATATTGACAGATGCCACTAGTGAAGTGATCCTTAAGAAACTAAGTCATAATAAAGCAAAAAAGAAAACTTAGAAATTGAAATTAAGACTAGTGGACAAGTTGTTAACATTGCAAAATAATTTGTTTGACTGTAGCTTATAAAAAAAAAAGTGGTGCAGCTTATTGTACAAGGAAACTTCTTAAAAAGATAATATAATCTCAAGGCCTGAAAATTTAAAACAAACAACATGAAAACAAATCATTTTAAGGGGCAATATCACTTCATCTGATGTTCAATGTGGTTTGAGATAAATCAAATCTAGATTTGAGGAAGGTTTAAGTGGTTCGCAAGTTCTTACAAAACCCTGTAAAACATAAAATTGAATGGATTAGGCTATGTCTACTTGGAGTGAGGAAGATTGGAGAGAAAAGAGGGATAGGGGCAAAAGAGGGAAGGAAAGACGAGTCATCCAGATACTCAAAAGTAGGGATTACAATTTCTTTCTCACTCTTATAAGTAAATGACATGGGGATGGGACAAAAAAAATCTTGTTTATGTGAGATGTATATGAGATGGATTTTTATGCTCCTTCTCACTTCGCTTATCTTGCAAATATATTGGTTACAATATATTTTACTTTATATTTTTTCCTTACCATGAACTCGACCTGCTTCTCACATGATCGAGAAGCGGGACAGAGTGAGAATGGGAAAGAAAAATTCTTCACATAACTTGCTTTGCCCTATACTTCCTATGTAAAAAAGAGAGGGGAAAGGACAATCCGGTGCACGAAACTTCCACCAACGTAGAGTCCCGGAGAAGGGTCAGATCATATTAGATTTATTGTACGCAATCTTACCCTACATTACAAGAAGTTGTTTCAGCGACTCGAACCTGTGACCACCAGATCACACATTAACAATTTTACCATTGTGTCAAGGCTCCCCTTCAAAAAAAGGGATGGAAAATTTTCAAAAATGCCCCCATGATCATCCCTACTTAGTAGGGACGTAGAGGAAGGAAAAGAAATGAAAGATTTCTTCTTTACTATTCTTCTTTAACATTTTCTCCACTTATTATGAAAAGTGAATGCAATGGTCAATGCCCATCTGTAGTTTGGCAATATTCCAATGTAGTCAAACCTTGGGTCGGCGGTGGTCCAACCATGGTTCGATGATGATTGATGATGGTCTGGTGGCCATCATGGGCTGACTATATCATGATGACACACGCAATGATCTAGCATAAGATATGGTAAATAGTTCAATCATGGCCCAACATCTAGTGGTGATCAGTGGTTAGGGATGAATAAATGATAAATTAATCAAGCATTTCCTTCTTTCTCTCCTTCCAGTCTATCTATTTTTTAGCAAAAAACATTTGGAGGAAAAGAGAGACCAAGGGATTCCTCCATAGTTTCCATCTCTCTGTAGCTTTATCAAAATAGGTAGTTGCTTCTCATTCTTTTCCCTTCCCTTCCCTTCACTTCCCTTAGTTTCATTCTCTCTATAGCTTTATCAAAATAGGTAATTGCTACTCATTCTTTTCCTCTCCCTCCCCCTCTATTTTGGCTTCTTCCCTCCAAGTAAACACTACCTTAAAGATTTAAATTTTAAGAAACATTCCACTTAAAGTTAGAAACTAACAAATTTATCCTTTTGGTCAGATGTAATGTTTATGTTTGAACCTTTATCAGGAAAGCTACCTATGTTCCCTTTCACAAGCATGCCATTGGTCCTTGGGAAACTGTCACAGTCATTATGAAGTTCTTTCTCATTTTCTTCATTATTTTGCATTCATGTATCCATCAAAATGAGTATAGATCATAAAGAACTTTCTATGAGCTACATTCGTACAGGAAAAGTAAAATGCTATGTAATAAAAACTAAAAACATAGTTTAATCCTCGTTGATAGACTGGTCAGTAAATGTATTAAAGCATTTCTGATGATTTCTGAACTAGATGCAGCCAATGAGAGACAAAACTTGATTGAGCTTGCTCAGTTCAATGGTCTGTGCAAAGTCCAGTTACGTTCTGAAAGTAACTACCCTTATCATATGCATACCACAAGAGAAATATAAAGATTTTTTTTAATAACACTCTATGATGATTCTCCAAATTAACAAGCTTACAGGTGCAAGTATTCTTATAGAGTTCAGACCCTGCAAGAATTTGGCAAATATAGCTTGGATGCTACTATGGTCTGCATCAGTTTTCTATTTAAAACTTTACTGTTTTTATTTTGACAACAATCTGTCTTGAAGGGTTGGCACAATCAACATACTTCACATTTATTGCAATATATCACACTATATTTCTTGAGCATTGTCAATCTTGGTCAGTCATTTTTGAAAATGAAGGGTTTGAGCTCAACCAAATCTGGTAATTCTAGATGCCAGATTTTGTTAGCCACATGGGATAGGACAAAGGATTTGAGACAGATGAAGGATGTTAGGTTTCGGAGCGTTCCAGGGAAAGAATGAAGATTGAGGATAAGGTCAGTTCCATGCCAAAGTCAAAGGACTTGAATCAAATACAGGAGGATTGAATTTAAAGGGGAGTAAGTTTTAAAGAGATTGGTTTAAAATGTTTGGGTTAAAGAGTTCACTTGTGGTATCTGTACCAAAAAATTAGGAGGCAAGGTCATGCCATGTGAAAGAGAAAAATGTGTGGATTTAATCACAAGGGCAAAGAGAAACCATGTCGCTCCAAAACATGTCCAATTTTCCCCTTAAAATACATGGGTTCTGTCAAGCAATCAAGAATGAGAAATTTTGGCAATTCAACTATCTTATCTATGTTAGAAAATGAATTCTATCACAAACATAGAGGATATACCAGCAGGTCATGTGATAACCCTCATTTGTATGCTGAATCATTTGCCCACATTGCTGGCAGCGTCTATGCCTAGGGTCTTCTGCCAAGTCATTAGAACTAATATCCCTTGTATCTCTTTCAGATGCTGATAGGTTCTGATAATCCTCACATGTCATCAAGGAATGCCATGGAACATGACAGCTGATACAAACATCTCTGTGACACTCTAGGCACTGAATGCGGTTGATATCTGATTGAGTTGAAGAACTTGCTCTAGATGACAAACAATGGCCAAGAGTGAGTACTCCAGAGCAATTGCGGAAAGGGCATAAGAATGTGTCTAAATTCTGAACATCCTTCATGGCTCTCTCTAGTAATCCATATCTATCAGATGGGAGAAATGACTTGCATTCAGTGGTTGAAATCAAATGCCTGCATTTTACTTGAGGGCACTTTATAGGAATCTTTGAGCACCGCAATTCATGAACAGCATACATGATCATGCAATCAGGACAAATTTTATGGGAACAATTCAACTTTAACATCTTTGAACTTTCCTTCTCCTCACAACACAAGGGACAAATGTCAGCTGACCAGTCACCAATTGCTTCTCTAGCCAAACGCAATGGCCTCTCTAGTTCATAACCCGATACCAGCTGTATATCAAAGTCTTCAAGCTTCTCAACCAGCTCTAGGATTCTGTGTCCCAAAGCTATCAAAAGTTGGTGACCAAGAATTTCTGTTTCTGCAATCTGTTAAAGAAATTAAACAGTCAAAATCAATAATCTCACCAAGAAGCTAAATTTTTCCATGGTAAAGAACAATTATAAACAATTTTCTATATAATGGCCTATATAACAAAATACTTCATAAAGAAATGAGAGGTGTACTTATTTATCTGTTACACAAGGGATCAAAAACAACATAAGAAGAGTAAAACAAGTCATCCAGCATGAAATCAGGAGGACTACAATCTATGAAGAACTTAAATTACGCTGTGATCTAGTAGAATAGTCTAATGTTCATTAACCACATAGGTTAAAATTAAATCAGATCAGCGACTACAGATAGATATAACAAGATGTTCTTTAGATGCAGTGAACAACAAATTTTTAACTTCCTGACCTGATAATACAGTTCTTCAGAATCAGTGAATGCATAGAGCTTTTTAGTGCCATTCTGGATAGCCGCCAATATACCGTCCATCAATGCCAAGTGCTCAGCAACCAAATCCTCTACATAAAAATCAAGCTTTTTCTGCACTTTAATTAGCGAAACTCCAGCAGATCTTTCCATCACCACTCCAATTCCTGAAGCCTTAGATCCTTTACCCTGAGCATCTGAGGTGGATACACCTTTAAAAAACATTCTTAGTGAGAACTCATCGAGATCATCTTTAGACCCTTCGGCTAAGGATTCCTCAGTGTCCTGCCACTCCTCTTCTTCTGTACAACAGCTTCGAAATTCATCTTCCACGTCAGGATTATCCAATAAGCCATCCTCAACGCAATTCACGGTCTCCATTGCCGAATTAGGCTAGTTATGATCCTTCTGAAGTTCCAAAAGAATATCGTACTTCCGCAAAAAAACAAAAAAAATCTAACGAATCATCGAACCTCTCGTCGTAGGCACACCAAAGAAGACCCAATTTTTTAAGAGCTTTAGCGAGCAGAAGGAAAATTACAGGTTTCAATTTGTCAGCCCCTTTCTTCAAATCAATAACCAATCTAGAATCTTCACAAGAAGAAAAAAAAATTGAACTTTCAGATCGGCCACCTGGATCTCAAAACCAATTCATCCCAATCAGTAGATTAGCTTCCACAGCTGAAATCAACGAGAAAATAAAAATAAAAATAGAACCTGCCTGCTCACTACAAATATAATAATCGGAACCCTAAATCAGAATGCTCCCAGCCGCAAAGCGGCCCCAAAAGCGCATCCAAGGACAAAAGAGCCTCTGAATCCGAGCAAAAACAGTGAGAAAAGCGGCCTAAAATCCCAAATTGGAGGACATCACCATGGATCCTTGCCTCCTCCTTCAATTGGCTGGAAAAGCAGGTACGGATGGAAGCCGAGGCAAGGCAAGGCGAGGGGAGGCGAAGCAGCGAGCTAGAGGAAGGAGCAGCAGAAGAAAGCGAAGAGGCGAAGGAATCATCAATGCGAAGCTGACGTTAAAGCTGCAGATTGATTATTCAATCGGAATATTTCATTTCACTCCTAAAGATACCTTCTCTCTTAAAACACCCCTAAACTTTAAATTCATGAAAACACGCCCGAAGTTTTAACCACATTGACTATAGTTTTTAGATGAATAATAAATAAAATAACTATTTTAAAAAAAAGTATTTTTAAAGAAAATAAATAAATTATTATATGACGTAGATTTAGAGTTGTAAATGAAATATATATATATACAGATATAGATATATTCAGTTGCTTAATACTTATAATAATTTATCAAAAAAATTCTTATTGAATTCAATTTTTATGGGCTTAGTAAGATTTATTTATATTCGAGATATATAAATAAGATAAATTAAATAAATAAATTTGAACTTATATATTTTGTAATAAAAAAGTATCCACATATAAATTATATTTATTTTTAAAAAAAGTTTTTATCAAATTTATAAACCACTAGTCAATTAAATAAACTTAAAAATTTAAATAATCGAACAAACTTTGACTTGAAAATTTAAATTAAACTCAAATTCATAAAAAAAAAACTATTTTAATAATTTAATTTATTTTAGTCTATATTTTACAGCCCTATAAATTTATTATATAAATTTTTGTTGCTGAACTTAAATATGACATTAATGGTTAGAATATTCATATTGGTATTAATTAGTATTAATAAATAGATGTTATAATATCTAAATGTTATTAGAATCAATATAAATGGGTATTATAATACTTCCACACATAATTAATGTGATGGGTATATTTATTTATTTAATATAAAATAAAAATAAAATTATAATAAATGGACAGTAGAATTTATAAATAATGAATATTAAAATTAAAATAAATATGAATGTGTGTAAATACTTATATTTTACATTTGAAAGCCCTCTTTCGCGCATGGCTTCTTCCTCCTATGGCGGAGGCATCGACATCGAGGGGATCCCCTTCCCTCGCTCGATCATGACCGCTCGTCTCTGCCTCGCTTCATCGTCGCCCCGCGACCACCGTAGTCCATCCTCGCATTCCTTTGCTGCACCATTCACTCATCCGCGTAGTGGATATCAAGATCACAGACGCTCGCGTTAGGTATTTACAGAAAAAAAAATTTGTTTCTTTTTAACATACGCCTTCGCTTGTATTTGCTTGTTTTAATTCCACTTAGCTACTCCAATCGCAATAAATCAGTGTGTGTTTTGGGACTTTGCATCTGGGATTTGTGTATGAGGTATCAATGTGACACTGTGAAAGTATTGTCTTGTTCCTTTCTTTCTTTTTTACTGTGCATGTTTTGTGTTTGATTTATTGCGTATTCAGCTAGACTAACAGACATTAGTAAAACTATGTACCAGAACAGTGTGTGTGTTTGCTATCTGTCATGCATTTGGCATCCTCGCCAAGTTTAAAGTCTAATTCAAAGGCATACTTTCTCGAGTGAACGATGATAAGTTCTGTAACTTCACGTTGTGAAGTGGTGTATACAATAATTTGATGATTTTATTAGTTGTTGATAAAATTGTTGCCATTATATTTGTTACTTTACCAACCATGAACTTGGGAAGAATTTGGGTTATGCCTACTCTAATTGTAATAACATTTGTGGCAATTCAAGTGATTGGGATAATTGACTTGTTATGCTGATAGACATAAATGTGAAACGAAATGCTTAGCCAAAATTATTGAATCATCCATGAAAGTTTGGATGGTTATGCAATAGTAGATGAAGTGCATTTACTTGTTATGATTGCAATTATCTGTCGATGACTTAATTGAAAGAGCATGGTTCTGTTATTTTGTTTGTTTAGCAATTGCACAATGGATGCTTAGATGGAGAATAAGTTAACTGTGATCTGAAATTCCTTCTGTGACGATTAGCATGGGTTAGACACACAACAACATATTAAGACTCCATGCTTTAAACTGCCAAAGCAAATCTTCTTCTGAGATAATTTTTTATTCCAGTGACATGAAACTTCATATGCAAGGTGTGCTTTTGTAAGCTTCACACATTGAGAGCCTTTTTGTCACGCCCCCTATGAGCTAGGTTTGCCACGATGCTCGCTTTGTTCTCCGCATTAACTATAATAATATCAGAGCAAAATACTGAGAAAAAAGCTAACTGAACTACTTACATACCTCTGAAGTAACTCCATGAATGTTATACATATCTCAGCAATTAACATGTAGATCAAAGAAAAATGAGAGTAACCACAAAGTATAAAGTGAAGATAAGAGAGATGCATGAAAATATAATCCACTAGAGCAACAACATAATTTATAAATTATATTTCCATATTATTCGTCTTTTATTCTCTTATTAATTAATTTCATCGATTCTCCTTAATTTTTCATTTTCTAATATTATCCATAATATAGTGTTATTTTATCCGACAACTCAATATAGTTTATTAAATTGGTAAACCACATATATAATATATTCATCAATGATGTGTCATATAAGTATAAGTAAAGATGAACGACCTACAATCCACCTAATATAGACACATCATGTACAAATTAAAACATCGAGGTGAGTGACCTATAATCTGCTCGAAAAGGGCACATTATATAAGAGAGTGATGACCTGCAATCCACTCAATGAAAATACATCATATGTATGCACCTATATATACATAAATCGGGTGAATAATCTATAATCTATCCGAAAGAAATGTATCGTATGTATATGGGTGAACGATCCACAATCCATCCAATATGAAATATATTATATGAATGCACATATACAAATACATATATATAGAGTAAACAATCCACAATCTACTTGAAAAATGTCTCACATAAAAATAGAATGAATGACCTGCAATCCATTTCGTGGGGTGTCTCATATAAGAATAGAATTAACAACCCGCAATCCACCTAGTGAAGAAAAATCATCTCAATTTGGTCGTAGCCATGAATGTGCAAAAAAACTCGAAAGTCATAAAGCATGGACCAAATACTTTATATTTATATAGAGTTACTTTAATTATTCATTTATCATAATAATTCATCTCTTTAGAACCGAAGTTCTACAAAATAAAGGTTACATTTGTTTCTTTATTAATTTACTTGAGAAGTTGCATACTCTTACAAGCACTAAGTGAAGTTCAAGACTACAAATAATCACATGACTCCTAAAGAGCAGAGCTGAAGCTTAACTATAAATAATTACACAACTATTACAGGACGAAGCCAAAGCTCTAACTATAATTAGTAACGTAGCTCTTTTAAAGGATAGAGTTGAAACTTTAAACTGCAAGTAATCATGCCGCTCTTTTAGAGGACGGAACTGAAGCTCTATACCTCTAGTATTATGTTCATCATTATCTTAATTTAGCATAAGGTTTACACAACCCCCTTTTAAATCGTAGAGTTGAAACTCTATGGTTAAAGTAGTTCGTTTATAGTTTTCTTAACTTGGTACAAATAACACCCAACTCATTTCAAAACGTCAAGTATAAACAATATATCAATTACTTTATTTATTTGGAGATATAATTACATCTTACATTTTCTCTCAAAATTTTAGAATAATTGATATTATGTTAAATATTACTATTGATAATTATGTCATAAAGTAGAATTAGATGGGATGAGTAACAATAAGATCAAATAAGGACCAGCAATGTGAAAGCATGTATCAATAAACAAGAGAAGAAATAAGATCATATAAAGAATTTCTTTTCAAATGCTTTAAAATTAAATCTATTTTGACAAAATTAATCATGCACAAGAAAACTCCACCTCAAATAGACCTCAAGCCATTTATCATGTGCATAAAATTGCATTGAATAAGTTCTCAATCAGCACCACCATTGGAAGTTCTATTCCTCTGACTTTTCCTTTTAGAACTGTGCCTTAAATCACTTCTTCCTAAGCACAGGAGATGTAGAGTTTGGGTGCTCATTTTGATGGTGTTGTATTCGTTATGTTGTTTGTACCCATCCACCATGGGTCACCAGCATCATCTTCCGTCAGACGAAGACATAACATTGGGAGAGGGACGAACAAGGTAGTGGTAACCATGACAACGATAACCTCACGGATCGACGCCATCACGTGGCAGCGACGTCATGGAGCGGCAACAGTGCGAAGCGACAGCAACGCAAAGTGTCGGCAATGCACGGTGGTGGTAGAGACGACGACGTGCGATGGCGGCAACGTAGCAGACGGAGGTGTGCGATGGTGGCATCGCAAGGAAAATCTGCAGCGTCATGAAAGAGCTTAGGGTTTTACGAGGAAGTTAGGGTTTAGGGAAAAAATAAAAAGGGCCGCCGACTCGGGAGGAGAAGGGGGAAAAATCATGGATTTACTTTTAATCGTACTTTTGCAAAAAGGTCTAAGAAATTAAAAAAATTTCAATCGCGCCCTTATTTTTTTAAGATACAACATTCATTATGCGTAACAACACCATGCTGCAAAAGGTTGGAATCCGCCAACCTAGCGGCCCCACACGATCGGCCCTCCGACCATCTGTGGAGAGGTAAATCATGGTGAATGCGGGACTGACCAGGGCATGGTGGCCGAGGGATTTGGAAACATGGCACAGATTGATGTTATCGCAAATGCAACCATGAGCCCTCGAACCGCCCACCTCATGCTGCAAGCACCCATGCCCTGACCAGCTGACCCCGCCCGTGGGGGCTGCGTAACAACACCATGTATTATGCCCAGGGATCAATAACTCACTGAACGAGAATTTAAACCTTGATTAGAATACAAATAAAATTCAAGTTTTAAATACTGATATATGTATTTGGAGATTGATAGGTAATCATTCCTTTTCTCCTTTCACATTTTTTGGGAAAGATATCTTATTCTTTCTCAATATGTTGATTCTTTTTATTTCATTCATAAATATAAGCCAGAGAAAATGAACTTTATATCTTATCTATCCAAGAGATATAAATTGATAAAGACAGCTCGATTGAAAACTCTAGACATATATGCTACTGTTTATACATGTCATATGCAGGCATATGCAATGTCGTTAAATGCTACTATTGCACATGTGCCCACATTGAACAGGTTTCATTTAGATGAATGAAGCTTTTGATAAAATAAATTCACAGACTAGAAAATGAATTCTCTGGTGAAAGAATCACAGATGTATGTCAGTTTACATCATTGAAATCCTTGTTCATCTTCTTGCAAGTTAAAATATATCTAACTTTGTTGTGTGTTTCTATATATAGGGCATATATAGGCAAATTGAAAAGATTCTGCACTACAAAGATTGCTAATCTTTAAAAAGGGGTTGCATCATCTTTTGCAGCCTAAGGTGCTAGTTTTACTGCTGCACAGATTCCAGATGTCAGGTATAATACTCTGCTTAGCCAATCTAGCCTGACTTTGAAATCTGATGGCTGATGCTGTGTAGCAACAGTGCCTTGTTATTCGTAAAACAACGTGAAACAAATCTTGAGTGATGAGCGTTAAAGTTCATCATGGCTTATTGTAGAAAGGTGGGTGGGTCATTTCTGCTTCCTCTTACTGAAATTTATGACCTTCCAAAGTGAGGGTGTGGATATATTCCTACAATATTATGAGATTGCGAGAAGATTCTGCAAGTGATTGATTGAGCTTATTCCCATGAGATTATAGTGCTCAAGTCGAATAGTGGCTAATGCTAAATGGCTCAAATGCTATGACTTTTGATGTTGCTTTCTCACCAAAAATTGAATAGTGTTCGAGTTAAAACTGAATGGTGGATAATAATACCTCATGAAATTATAGTGTTCAAGTTACAATTGAATAGTGGACAATGAAATCTATCATTTTCGAGTTAAGGTTGAGTAGTGGATGATGGTAAATGACTTGAATGCTATTTGATTTTGATGATGCTTTCTCATATCACAGGCATTCTGGCTTCAAATAGTGCATCTGGTTCAATATCCAAGTTGAAAATTGACTAGTTAACTCTTCCTTATAATTGTTTATCATGTTTTTTATCTTTAGCTTCAAAAGGAACCAACTCGTTATTGTTCTATAATTGGCCACTAAACATTTTATTTCTTGCTGTCTCTGTCAACTATCGCGCCCGATCTGGATTTTAATTGCTCAATCTTCTCATCTATCTATTGGAAGAATATTTGCTTATGAATTTTGCAAGCATGGGGCCTCATGTCAAATTGATCTTTTTCATAGTTGCTCATCTATCACAAGGAATTTAGGTTCTGAAACCTTTTCTAATTTCAATTGTCCAATGCATTGATTAAAGCTTGGTTGCTTGAAACTATTATCTTGTCATGATAATCTGGAATTTGGCTTGTGTTACATCACAATAATACACACGCATCATTAATATTTAGTGGAGTTTGCTTACCTCAATTGACATTATCATATGGCTTAAGGCACCATTATTGTTAGTTCAACATTTAATCGAATCGTCTGTTTCTTGAAACCGAAGGAAAGATGTTGATTTCTAGCCGAACTCATTTTTAGCAAACAAACACACAATAAGCCAAATATCAGAGTGGTAGATCTGAATAAAATCTGTATAGTCCATAGGTCTGCCAAGCCTAAACATGTCATGTTCATAGCATAATCTTGCCGAAATAGCTCGGTAACAGCTAGTTTCTGCCATTCTGAAAAACATGAATAGTAGCTCTCCAGATCTACCTGTTGGAACAAGCATTTCATTACTGTTGGGATGGACCTGTTTCTGGCCATCCAACCAATTTACACACCTAATTGCATATTGTTTAATGGATGTTAAAGCAAAACATTTCTGAACTGTACACTCATGTTTATGGTCAGGTCTGCATCATGTATATCACTGTTAATGGCAGCTTGCGATCGAGATTGGGGAACATGTGGACCTACATTTTTTATCCTCCAAGCCATGCATCGACAGGTACCCTTCCTGTGTTCTCAGTTCAGTCTTTTACCTTTCATATCTTTTTCCTTCTTTTGCCTGGTTGTTTATTACATTCAAATGGTAATGATCACAAGAACATCAAAGTTATGGCCATTATCATTCTTTATCTTTAGTTGGATTCCGCTTTTGGATAGATTAGTTGATGTCGATTCTTAGTTGAATTATCTTGTGTCGTGCATAACAAGTTCTTTCTTTCTCAATTGTGATGTGTTATGCATCCTTTTTGCTCCATATCTTTATGCTAGATTGAGTAGCATAGATATGAAGTATCTTTTGGTAGAAACAAATAAAATTGTGAAGTGCATTTCGACAATTGTTACTTGTTAAGATAATACAAGTGGGGGCATGGTTTACAAGCTAAGCAAAGCATGTTTCCGTCCCACGAAATAATGATGGGTCTGCGGTGGGTTGGAACTTGCCACACAACTTACTCTCAAAGTGTGACCTTCTCCTTTGATCATAACACGGTACCATTCGATTGCTTTGAATAATATGTATATCTATCCAAAACTGACCAGTGAAGACAGGTAGGAATAGGAATGAAGGGTGGTGAGTGAGATTCTCAACGAATGGGTGGAAGAACAAAGGCAGGCAAGATGGTAGGGCAGGGCACACAATTGTTTAGGTCTAAAGGGAAAGGGTGTGGGGAGAGGTGTGCCTGTGCACACACGTCAAGGTGCTTCCAATTACTCCATAAAGGATATGATGATGCACAAACACACATGTCCTCTTCTCTTTGCTTATCATCTTAATCAATATATATATATAATTAATGCATTGATCATGAACTAATAGTTTGATGGATTTATTCATAAAGCATTCGTCTTTGTTTGATATTGGCTGGTAATGTAACGCAATTCTCAATCTTTTTCATTGAGACTGATTGCTTGTTTCGAACCAAATTAAGAGCATTTGTGTTATTGTGTTGAGTGGTCAATCTCTTGAGTTAGACTACAAATTGATTGCTTGTTTCGATAGGAAAGACCTAACTTTATGGTCATCATACACAACTGCCGTTCTCGACTTACTACATTCTCAAGCCTTCGAAAGTGAATTGATTTGAGTAGGAGAGGGGTGTTGGTTGGGTTAACGAACCCAATAATGGAGGTATGGAATGCGTCAACAAAGGGAATCACAAGCATGCCTATCTTTTTCTTTCCTTTTCTTTCCTTTCCTTCTTGTCTCTTTTCTTCTCCTTTTCCTCTCGGTGACTCGCATGAATGCGAAAGTGATTCCGAGACGAAGAGTGGATGGCCCTGTGGCTGGACAGTGGCCATTGATCGAGTGATCGTACGGTGAACCCCCAAATGCTCAATGCCTTTCAAATGCCTTGAATCATGAATTCCATCAAGTGTAAAAGTGAAGGATCATCAATCTACCTATGGGAAACTTCTCCCAACGACGACGATGATGATTCTTTTTGTTGAGCGATGATGGCCCTAGTTGACGATGACATGACGATGACGATGCTAACTTGTTATCGGTGTCAGATTAAACTTTTCTAAATTTTCACTCTTTTAAAATAGAAACTATTTTCCTTTTTGAAATGCTTGCTCACTTTAAGGGGAAACGACTGCGTGGTGACTCGAAGAAAACAATCTGATGGTGGGCTCCTCCGGCGGTGCCGGGCCCACACTGCGTGAGGTCACGAGGAGGTTCCCATGGGCGGCGCGGCTCGATATTCGCGGCGGCGATGGGCCGATGCCCTGCCACGCGTCCCCCGCTGGGGCATGCACCTCGCCCGCCTCCACGCTTCCATATATATCCCAATCTATCTGTTTCTCCAAATGCCTCAATCAATCGAGAAACATCTCTCTCTCTCTCTCTTTCTCAGTCCCACACTCCTCAATTTACATGATCGTCTCAATCCTTCTCTTTTTTATTTGATTTTCTTGTTTCTTTGCCCACTTTTCTGGATTGCATGCACCTTCCATGGCTGTTGAAACCCACCATCTTCCTCTCTTCCCTTCTCAATCTCGTCTCAAGATTCTTCCTTCTCGTCGTGCATGAAACTAACTGATCGATTGTTGCAGAGAAATTGCTGCTGGTGTTGGTCAGGATCAATCAGCCATGCAATTGGGAGACGCCGGGCCGGCCGCCGGAGCGACCGTAGGACCTTTGCTCTCCTTCTGCGACTCCCCTGCGCTGGTGAGCTCTGACAGTGGCGTCTTCTTCCCCTCGGCTTCTAGGAAGCGGCCGCGCGAGGACTTCTCCTCCTCCCACGTCCACCGGCAGTTGTTCGACCTCGATCGCCTCGTCGTTGATCATGTAATTGATCGATTGGTTGGCAATCTGATGCTTCTGAAGCGGAAAAGATGAGATTTTTATTGGCACAGGTTGCGAGGTTGAGGGCAGAGCTGGTGGGGCATCTGAGGTGGATCCTGGCGGCGGCGGAGGAAGGGGCATCGAAGCGGCTGAGGGCGAAGGAGGAGGAGGTGGAGCTAGCGAGGAAGGCCTCCTTGGCGCTGGAGGAGCGCTTGAAGAGCCTCTGCGTCGAGAACCAAATGTGGCGGGAGCTGGCGCGGAGCAGCGAGGCGACGGTCTGCGCGCTTCGAGCCGACCTCGACCGGGCCCTGGCGGAGGCGGCGACGGCCGACGCTGAGTCCTGCTGCGGCGGCGACAGCGAGGAGGAGGAGGCAAGGAGAGCGTGCCGGTGCTGCGGGGAGAGGGAGCCGACGGTGCTGCTGCTCCCCTGCCGGCACCTCTGCGCCTGCACCGTCTGCGGCCCGGTGGCGGCCGCCTGCCCCGTCTGTGACCGCCGGAAAAATGGCCACGTGCTCGTCAACATGTCCGATTAAAGCTCTCAAATTTTCGGAAATGGAAAAGAAATTAGGTACAATTTTTCATTCGATTAATTAAAAAAATACTAATTAATAGGAACATATTCTACCTCATTTACAATAATTGCTATCACTAATTAATCGGCTGTATAGTAATAATTGCTCTCCTTTATTTACCATTGTCAGGCCTTTGAATCGTGGTAATTGTCGTCTGTTGCAGCTATAACTACCCCTTATAGAGCAAGATTATTGCATCACTTATAAGTTAAGTTGTGGTAGAGTATTCTTTATTTTTGAGGCATAGTTGAATTAGTTATTATTTATCATAGTAGATAAGGATTGAATTTTGATGAAATCGATACAATAACTACCCCGTAGTGATCAGTTGTAGTTTCTTAATTTATCTCCTCATATATGATCGTAAAATCGATCGTGTGAGGTCATTGGAGTGATGAATTTTACCTTTTACTACAGTAGTAGAGTACCCTTTACTATATATGTGAGGGGCCATACGTGAATCTTAGGACTACAAAACAAATTTTGAAAGTACGCTATACTAATCTCAAGTCAAGCGACTTAGAAGCCTGAGCTAGGGCATCTCAACTACAATGAACTCAAGCTAAAGGGTTTCCTGAGTCTTTAGATGAGAATAACATCTATCCTAATGATTTGGAGTAAATCTTTCTAAACCAAGTTGGCCAAGGTGGCGGTGCTGCCGGTGGCACGACCCTTGATGGGGACGGTGGTATGGATGTCGGAGGAGGGAGGGCCCCTGTGGTCGCAACCGCCGCCGCCGGCGACGGGCATCCCTGGTAGAGTAAGTGTATCGAGCAATGTGGCTCATGTTCATCATTCAATGATCAATTTGTAGCCCAATGGGCCTAACAGGCTACATGGGTCGAATAATAATCCCATCAAAAGGGCTCCTATGAAAAAATATATATTAAAACACGAGTCATCCTAAATTTTATTTTTAAATTATCCTTTTTATCCTACTATAGTCGAATATTATTAGAATAGTTTTAGCACAAACTACTACCAGTAATTTAATTAAAGTTGTTGTAAGTAATTATAGTTAAATTGCCCCCATATTATAATAGTTTGTGACACAATTAGTATGCCCTCGAGGTGTAATTGAGTTGGCTAGGACGAGATAGATTTGTTGAAGTGAAAAAGTCGAAACTCGACGAAGTTGAGATAATGTTCTCTCCGATTATATAGTCAATTGTAGCTTTTCGATTTACTTCACACCGATCATGTGGGACCGCTTAGGTGGTAGATTTTATTTTTTACTGAAGTGACACAATTAGTATAATATGGAGCAAACTAGATCAAAACTCCATATAATTAAAAATTACTCCGCTTTATAACAATTTGAGTCAAAAAGACCCCTATGAAAAAATATATATATATATTTAAACATATCTCATCATAATTTTTATAAAAAATTATCCTTGATTTGTTCTACATTATTATAGTATTTTTAACCTAATTGCTCTAAGTAATTTTGATCAAAATTGCCCCAAATAATTATGGTAAAATTGCTCCATATTATAATAATGTTAAACAAAATTAATATAACATAGAGTAATTTAGGTCAAAAATGCTCTAAATAATTTTAATTAAATTACTCTATATTTTAAAAGTTTAAGTCGAAACTACTCTGCTTTGTAACAGCATTTAAAGCTCTTTGATCAACTCAAGAGTAACTTTCATCGATATTAAAATAATTTTACGTAACATCCTACTCCATGGTGTAACCACGACAATTTCACAAAGAACACATTTACAATTGAATAATTTTCGAAAAGCCATATCACAGTTTTAGATTTACCAAAGAGCACATTTATTTTCCAAAATACCTCTCTTATTAAAAAAATATTTTCCGCCACTTGGCCAAATCACCTACGCTTATGTAGGCGGTTGCTTGGTGGGGCGGTCTCCTAGCTACGCGCTGACGCCTAACCGCCTAGTCTTCTGGCAGCGCATGGGCACCTAATAGCCTAACTGCTTGGATAGGACCGTGGTCGACCTACCATGTCAAGGGGAGGAGTGACTAGGCAGCCGCCCAAACAAGGTTGAGCAACCGCTACTAAGGCGGGGCGGTCTCCTGGCAACGTGCATCACCTAGCGACCTAGCAACTTGGATAGGGCCATGGCTCCCCGGCCAAGCGATTAGGCTAAGTTGTCATGATTGAGTTAGGGGGGGGGGGGGGGGGGGGGGGGGGGGGGGGGGGGTGGGGGCAACGTGTGATTGGCAAGCGGCCTAGCTGCTTGGACAGGGTCTCAACCACTCGTCCAAGATCAACGAACCTTTTAATATAAATACTATAAATTATTCTATACTTTAACAATTTTAAGGTGAAAAAATTCTATAAATACCTTTGATCCAATTTGAGATCAACGAGGAGGGAACCACCAGTCTGGAGGCTGGTGAGGGGTCAAGGATATTCAAAGATGAACAATGTTGGACACCAAACTCGTGAATCCTCTGCAAAACTCGAAGTGGGTTAGAATGGAGCTAAGGTGGACCCTGGCATAGCCACACCGATGCTCAGTTACCGCTGGTGATTAGAATTAGGAGAAGATGGAAAGTAGAAAGAAATGGCCAGAATAATGTGCATACTTGCGCTCGTAGGAGTGGACTCCTTTTTATACTCTCCCCCGATGGAATAAGCGACACCCACAATCCCCTGTCCCAAGTGGGGGAGGAGGTACCATGTCACCCCATTCCCCGCTATCTTAGGACTCATGCTCCCCTTATTTCCTGTTGATCGTGTGATCCAACGTTCATCACATTGGTGGAGGACTCAAAGTTGAGAGTCAAGCGTTGAGTGGTTGGGTTCTCAGAATTGGGAGACGGGTGCCAAGTGGTTGAGGTTCTTGAAGTCAGGAGTAAGATGCTGAGTGGTTGAGGTTCAGGGTTCTCAGAGTTGGGAGACAAGTGTCAAGTGGTTGAGATTCTTGGAGTTGGGAGTAAGGTGTCGAGTGGTTGAGGTTTGGGGTTCTTGGAGTTGGGAGATGGGTGCCGAGTGGCTAAGATTCTCAGAGATGGGAGTAAGGTACCGAGTGGTTGAGGTTCAAGTTCAGCATTGACCAAGTCAAGCTTGTTATGACTTCTGACTTACAGCTCAGCTTGACTTATAACTTTCCTGTGCCACATGGATGTCGATTATTCTCTTTGTATCACAAGTCTCCCTGCTAAGTTTAGTCGAAGGAGATAGGAGTTTGATTAATTAAATAGTGTTGTGATGTCCGGAGTTGACTGTACAAAGGGTAGTCGGATCGCCATTATCTGCCTCAACAGTCTGATCACCATTCAACGCCTCGGTAATCTACAAGATCTGAAATTATTGAAGCCTTTAATGTTGAAGATTATGTGTTAGGCATATCCAACGTATGATTGCAGCGTCATGCCTATTAGGCATATCCAATGTATGATTGCAACGTCCTAAATGTGTCCGAGTTCTCGTAGCTTAGTAACCTCCGAACAGCTTACTTTATCTTGATCAGGCCTGAAGTGCCTCTTTTTTTTGGTCTGACTAACCGAGAGCTCAAAGCGATGTTAAGGCAATGCTCCATCACCTCGGGAGATATGTCGATTACTTATTGGGCTATCCAAGCAAACATGTCTTTGTTATGGGATAGACATGTGATCAAAGCTTGTTTTGCCTTGGGAGTGAGGTCAGCGGCGATCCAAGTGACTATGTTGGGTTGGTTAGGCATAATTTTATTTCCTCTTGTTTCTTGGCTCCTCGAGGGATGGGTACCTCCTGAAGGGTTTGCACTTCAGCTCTCTGAATCTTCCGTCTCTTTCGGGAGTCAGCTCGGACCATTTCTGCATAACACTTTCTTACGGTTGTCTGGTCCCCTTTAACTTTACTAAGTCACCAATTAAGAACTTTATCTTTTGGTAGAAGGTAGAGATGACGACCTAGAAGGCACTATGAGCAGGCCTCCTAAAATGACATTATAAGAGGACACGACATCGATTACTATAAAGAGAGCGTTCTGAGTTTGATGTAGGGGCTCTTCTTCGAAGGACAGAGGAAGGTTGATTTGTCAGAGTATCGCACTTCAAGCCCGGTGAACTCGAATAAGCAATGGACATCGATTGAAGCTCATCCTTA